>NC_069505.1:198464951-198764951 GCF_027579735.1 Bombina bombina | reverse complement strand
TGTCCGGTCCACGGCATCATCCTTACTTGTGGGATATTCTCTTCCCCAACAGGAAATGGCAAAGAGTCCCAGCAAAGCTGGTCACATGATCCCTCCTAGGCTCCGCCCACCCCAGTCATTCTCTTTGCCGTTGCACAGGCAACATCTCCACGGAGATGGTTAAGAGTTTTTTGGTGTTTGTTATTTTAAAATAGTGCTGGTATGTACTATTTACTCTGAAACAGAAAAGGATGAAGATTTCTGTTTGTAAGAGGAAGATGATTTTAGCAGACAGAAACTAAAATCGATTGCTGTTTCCACACAGGACTGTTGAGATGAAGTAACTTCAGTTGGGGGAAACAGTTAGCAGTCTTTTCTGCTTAAAGGGACAGTCTAGTCAAAACTAAACTTTCATGATTCAGATAGGGCATGCAATTTTAAACAACTTTCCAATTTAATTTTATCATCAAATTTGCTTTGTTCCCTTGGTGGTGTTTTTGAAAAGCTAAACCTAGCTAGGCTCAAACTGATTTCTAAACAGTTGAAAACCGCCTCCTAGCTCAGAGCATTTTGAAAGTTTTTCACAGTTAGACTGTGCTAGTTCACATGTGTCATATAGATAACATTGTGCTCACTCCCGTGAAGTTATTTGGGAGTCTTCACTGATTGACTACATTGCATGTCTGTCAAAGGCACTTAGATAAGGAGGCTGTCTGCAAAGGCTTAGATACAAGTTAATCACAGAGGTAAAAAGTATATTAATATAACTGTGTTGGTTTTGCAAAAACGGGAAATGGGTAATAAAGGGATTATCTATTTTTTTTAAATAAGAAAAATGTTGGTGTAGACTGTCACTTTAAGGTATGACTAGCCATATTTCTAACAAGACCATGTAATGCTGGAAGGCTGTCATTTCCCCTCATGGGGACCGGTAAGCCATTTTCTTAGTTAAACATAAAAGAATAAAGGGCTTCAAAAAGGGCTTAAAAGCTAAAACAATTGCTTTACTAGGCATATTATGCAGATTCTAACTAATTATTGGTATTATAATCTTGGGGAACGTTTAGAAAAACGGCAGGCACTGTGTTGGACACCTTTTTCAGATGGGGGCCTTTCTAGTTATAGACAGAGCCTCATTCTGGGACTGTATAGGGGTTAAATGTAAAAACGGCTCCGGTTCCGTTAATTTAAGGGTTAAAGCTCTGAAATTTGGTGTGCAATACTTTTAATGCTTTAAGACACTGTGGTGAAATTTTGGTGAATTTTGAACAATTCCTTCATACTTTTTCACATATTCAGTAATAAAGTGTTTTCAGTTTGAAATTTAAAGTGACAGTAACGGTTTTATTTTAAAACGTTTTTTGTGCTTTGTTGACAAGTTTAAACCTGTTTAACATGTCTGTACCATCAGATAAGCTATGTTCTATATGTATGAAAGCCAATGTGTCTCCCCATTTAAATTTATGTGATAATTGTGCCATAGTGTCCAAACAAAGTAAGGACAGTAATGCAACAGATAATGATATTGCCCAAGATGATTCCTCAAATGAGGGGAGTAAACATGATACTACATCATCCCCTACTGTGTCTACACCAGTTATGCCCACACAGGAGGCCCCTAGTACATCTAGTACGCCAATACTTATTACCATGCAACAATTAACGGCTGTAATGGATAACTCCATAGCAAATCTTTTATCCAAAATGCCTACTTATCAGAGAAAGCGCGATTGCTCTGTTTTAAACACTGAAGAGCAAGAGGACGCTGATGATAACTGTTCTGACATACCCTCACACCAATCTCAAGGGGCCATGAGGGAGGTTTTGTCTGATGGAGAAATTTCAGATTCAGGAAAAATTTCTCATCAAGCTGAACCTGATGTTGTGACATTTAAATTTAAATTAGAACATCTCCGCGCACTGCTTAAGGAGGTGTTATCTACTCTGGATGATTGGGACAATTTGGTCATTCCAGAGAAATTATGTAAGATGGACAAGTTCCTAGAGGTTCCGGTGCCCCCCGACGCTTTTCCTATACCCAAGCGGGTGGCGGACATAGTAAATAAAGAGTGGGAAAGGCCCGGCATACCTTTTGTTCCCCCCCCTATATTTAAGAAATTATTTCCTATAGTTGACCCCAGAAAGGACTTATGGCAGACAGTCCCCAAGGTCGAGGGGGCGGTTTCTACTCTAAACAAACGCACTACTATTCCTATCGAAGATAGTTGTGCTTTCAAAGATCCTATGGATAAGAAATTAGAGGGTTTGCTTAAAAAGATTTTTGTAAAGCAAGGTTACCTTCTACAACCAATTTCATGCATTGTTCCTGTCACTACGGCAGCGTGTTTCTGGTTCGAGGAACTAGAAAAATCGCTCAGTAAAGAATCTTCGTATGAGGAGGTTATGGACAGAGTTCAAGCACTTAAATTGGCTAATTCTTTTGTTTTAGATGCCGCTTTGCAATTAGCTAGATTAGCAGCGAAAAATTCAGGGTTTGCTGTCGTGGCGCGCAGAGTGCTTTGGCTAAAGTCTTGGTCAGCGGATGTGTCTTCCAAGACAAAATTGCTAAACATTCCTTTCAAAGGTAAAACATTATTTGGACCTGATTTGAAAGAGATTATTTCAGACATCACTGGGGGAAAGGGCCACGCCCTCCCACAGGATAGGTCTTTTAAGGCTAATAATAAGCCTAATTTTCGTCCCTTTCGCAGAAACGGACCAGTCTCTAATTCTGTATCCTCTAAGCAAGAGGGTAATACTTCACAACCCAAACCAGCCTGGAAAACAATGCAAGGCTGGAACAAGGGTAAGCAGGCCAAGAAGCCTACCACTGCTACCAAAACAGCATGAAGGGATAGCCCCCGATCCGGGACCGGATCTAGTGGGGGGCAGACTTTTTCTCTTTGCTCAGGCTTGGGCAAGAGATGTTCAGGATCCTTGGGCGCTAGAAATAGTTTCTCAAGGTTATCTCCTGGAATTCAAGGAACTACCCCCAAGGGGAAGGTTCCACAGGTCTCAATTATCTTCAAACCAAATAAAGAGACAGGCATTCTTACATTGTGTAGAAGACCTGTTAAAGATGGGAGTGATACATCCAGTTCCAATAAGAGAACAAGGAATGGGATTTTATTCCAATCTGTTCATAGTTCCCAAAAAAGAGGGAACATTCAGACCAATTTTGGATCTAAAGATCTTAAACAAATTTCTCAGGGTACCATCGTTCAAAATGGAAACTATTCGAACGATCCTACCTACTATCCAGGAAAATCAATTTATGACTACCGTGGATTTAAAGGATGCGTACCTACATATTCCTATCCACAAGGAACATCATCAGTTCCTAAGGTTCGCTTTTCTGGACAAGCATTACCAGTTTGTGGCACTTCCATTTGGATTAGCCACTGCTCCAAGGATTTTCACAAAGGTACTAGGGTCCCTTCTAGCGGTTCTAAGACCAAGGGGCATTGCAGTAGTACCTTACTTGGACGACATCCTGATTCAAGCGTCGTCCCTGTCAAAAGCAAAGGCTCATACGGACATCGTCCTAGCCTTTCTCAGATCTCACGGATGGAAGGTGAACAAAGAAAAAAGTTCTCTGTCCCCGTCAACAAGAGTTCCCTTCTTGGGAACAATAATAGATTCCTTAGAAATGAGGATTTTTCTGACAGAGGTCAGAAAATCAAAACTTCTAAGCTCTTGTCAAGTACTTCATTCTGTTCCTCGTCCTTCCATAGCGCAGTGCATGGAAGTAATAGGATTGATGGTTGCAACAATGGACATAGTTCCTTTTGCACGAATTCATCTAAGACCATTACAACTGTGCATGCTCAGACAGTGGAATGGGGATTGAGTCTCGTCAGAACTTCAAGGTTCCTTGCTACGGGTCCAGATCCAGGGATCCCAAGGCGACCCTAGTAGATGCACTAGTAGCACCTTGGACCTTCAACCTAGCTTATGTATTCCCACCGTTTCCTCTCATCCCCAGGCTGGTAGCCAGGATCAATCAGGAGAGGGCCTCTGTGATCTTGATAGCTCCTGTGTGGCCACGCAGGACTTGGTATGCAGACCTGGTGAATATGTCATCGGCTCCACCATGGAAGCTACCTTTGAGACAGGACCTTCTTGTTCAGGGTCCATTCGAACATCCGAATCTGGTTTCCCTCCAACTGACGGCTTGGAGATTGAACGCTTGATTTTATCAAAGCGTGGGTTTTCAGATTCTGTAATAGATACTCTGATTCAGGCTAGAAAGCCTGTAACTAGAAAAATTTACCATAAAATATGGAAAAAATATATCTGTTGGTGTGAATCTAAAGGATTCCCATGGAACAAGATAAAAATTCCTAAGATTCTATCCTTTCTACAAGAAGGTTTGGAGAAAGGATTATCTGCAAGTTCTCTAAAGGGACAGATCTCTGCTTTATCTGTTTTACTTCACAAAAGACTGGCAGCTGTGCCAGATGTTCAAGCATTTGTTCAGGCTCTGGTTAGGATCAAGCCTGTTTACAGACCTTTGACTCCTCCCTGGAGTCTAAATCTAGTTCTTTCAGTTCTTCAAGGGGTTCCGTTTGAACCCTTACATTCCGTAGATATTAAGTTATTATCTTGGAAAGTTTTGTTTTTGGCTGCAATTTCTTCTGCTAGAAGAGTTTCAGAGTTATCTGCTCTGCAGAGTTCTCCGCCCTATCTGGTGTTCCATGCAGATAAGGTGGTTTTGCGTACTAAGCCTGGTTTTCTTCCGAAAGTTGTTTCCAACAAAAATATTAACCAGGAGATAGTTGTACCTTCTTTGTGTCCGAATCCAGTTTCAAAGAAGGAACGTTTGTTACACAATTTGGACGTAGTCCGTGCTCTAAAATTCTATTTAGAGGCTACTAAAGATTTCAGACAAACATCTTCCTTGTTTGTTGTTTATTCTGGTAAAAGGAGAGATCAAAAAGCGACTTCTACCTCTCTTTCCTTTTGGCTTAAAAGCATTATCCGATTGGCTTATGAGACTGCCGGACGGCAGCCTCCTGAAAGAATCACAGCTCACTCCACTAGGGCTGTGGCTTCCACATGGGCCTTCAAGAACGAGGCTTCTGTTGACCAGATATGTAAGGCAGCGACTTGGTCTTCACTGCACACTTTTGCCAAATTTTACAAATTTGATACTTTTGCTTCTTCGGAGGCTATTTTTGGGAGAAAGGTTTTGCAAGCCGTGGTGCCTTCCATTTAGGTGACCTGATTTGCTCCCTCCCTTCATCCGTGTCCTAAAGCTTTGGTATTGGTTCCCACAAGTAAGGATGACGCTGTGGACCGGACACACCAATGTTGGAGAAAACAGAATTTATGCTTACCTGATAAATTACTTTCTCCAACGGTGTGTCCGGTCCACGGCCCGCCCTGGTTTTTTAATCAGGTCTGATGAATTATTTTCTCTAACTACAGTCACCACGGTATCATATGGTTTCTCCTATATATATTTCCTCCTGTCCGTCGGTCGAATGACTGGGGTGGGCGGAGCCTAGGAGGGATCATGTGACCAGCTTTGCTGGGACTCTTTGCCATTTCCTGTTGGGGAAGAGAATATCCCACAAGTAAGGATGACGCCGTGGACCGGACACACCGTTGGAGAAAGTAATTTATCAGGTAAGCATAAATTCTGTTTTTTTGAGTCCCTTTCTTTTATTTTTCTATATATATATATATAGGTGTGTGTATACCAACAAACTTCTGATAGTAACTATGGATTTACATGTATAAGCGGGTGACTGCTTTGTGAATCAAATGTGGTCCCATCAGGTATAACCAGAGGAAGACCATTCCCCTGGTATTAACCAAATAGAAGATGGTAATGGGTGTTGTATCACATCAAAAGACATCATCCTACATTTCAACATCTCTAGGTACCATTAAAGGGACACTATACCCAAACATTTTTTTTTTCATGATTAAGGTAGAGAATATAATTTTAAACAACATTCCAATTTACTTCTATTACCTAATTTGCTTCATTCTTTAGATATACTTTAATGAAGAAATAGCGATGCAGACGGTGAACCAATCACAGGAGGCATCTATGTGCAGCTACCAATCAGCAGATACTAAGCGTATCTAGATATGCTTTTCAGCAAAGAATATCAAGAGAATGAAGCAAAATAGATAATAGAAGTAAATTAGAAAGTTGTTTATAATCGTATGCTCTTTCTAAATCATGAAAGAAAAAATTTGGGTTTCATGTCCCTTTAAGATATAAAAGGCATCCCTGGTATGTTGCACAGTATCCCATCTAAATCAGAAGTTTAAAGTCTGGTACAGTTAAGTCCACCTGGATATATTGTTCCAAGCTTGTATATACATTGTGCCTCGCGGATCAGCAACAGTTTATCCCTGTCACCTCCCCTGTGCAACTTTGGGACATGGTCAATGAGGATAAATCGAGGAAACAGACATTTCTGCACAGTGTTCAAACTGTCATTTATTAAGAGCTTGCTTTATCGCCAAGCTGTGATTTGCCATCCTCTACTTCAGTGTACCTTTTGTTTTGCCCATGTGGGCAATGTAGATGGTAAACCACATGCGTGGTATGACAGGACAATGTAAAAACGTATTTTGTACATCCTGTTGTTATATGGGTGATGGAATGTCTTAGTAGCTATCAAGCCTAGAGACCTAGAGATGTTGAGGTGTAGGATGATGTATTTTGATGTGATACAACACCCATAACCATCTTCTATTTGGTTAATACCAGGGGAATGGTCTTCCTCTGGTTATTAAATCCTGATGGGACCACATTTGATTCACAAAGCAGTCACCCATTTATGCACATACGTCTATCAGAAGTTTATTGGTATACACTCACCTATATATATATATATAAAAATAAAAGAATGGGACTCAAAAAATGGGACCTATATATAAATATATATATATATATATATATATATATATATATATATATATATATATATACATATATATATATATGTGTGATTATATATAGGTATAGATATATATTGTACAAAAAAAATCAGATATCTATAGAAATATTAATTTTTGAATAAATAGAACATATTTTGTTATGTGAAGAACATTGAAATGTAAAATATTCATATTTTCATGATGGGTTAGCGCATATGAGAATATGCGATCGGGTTTGCAAGCGGGTGATAGGTTTTTTTCCCCATTTTTTTTTCTCCAATTACTTCTATGGAGGTATACGAGAACGCGATATTCTGTTTGGCCTTTTGTGCAGTTTACTTTCAACTGATAATATGAACGCCACCAGACGCATGCAAAAAGCTAAACTTCTAGCACAGTTCATGCACGAGCAGGATAATTAATTAGCATTCCACTGGCCCATAGTGTATTATTTAAATATAATTAACTCCTACTTGAATACTGTTATTATTATTGAATTAGTTAACATATTATTTGTCTGATGCTGTGTTGTAACAATAACCATATGCCCAGAATGTGTTCCAGAGACTGGTATTGTCAATATAGGGCTAGATTACAAGTGGAGCGCTAATTACTCTTGCACCCGTAAACGAGCTTGCTGTAGCAATTAGGACTCAGAAAATTAACTAGAGATCAGATCTCTGGTTAATTTTCTAAAAGTGCCTGAAATTCCCCCAAAATAGTCTTTTATTTATTTTTTTATGAAAAATAAAATGTAGCATTTTTTTTTTTTTTTATAAAAAAAATACTTTACGGAGCAGTTTCTAGGCTTTAAAAGCAGCGGGTGTAAGGATTTTTTTTTTAAAAAACGGCACTGAAAAGTGCCTTTACATTGCGGTCTATGTGTTCCCAGTAAATATATATGTATATGCTTATATCCATACAGTATATATTTATGTGTTAATATGTGTACAGTAACACATAAATATATATGTATATAATCATATACATATTTATATTTGCTGCCCATCGCTGCGCGACTTACCCCCTTCGCTGTGCTAGTTTTAATGCCGTGTTTTACGGGATAAGAACTAGACTCCCATTGGAGCCTATGAAAGTGTGCAATAGTGTGCGATGGTACTACTTAGTGCAAATATCATTTTAAGGTAAGCGATATTTAGCGTTCAACTTGTAATCTGGCCCATTATGGGGTAGGTGTAAGAGCTTGGTGCTGTAACCTGTATAATAAGATGTGAATAAGTCTAAATTATATTATTACTATCAAATGGGTGTGTTTTAATCATGGAGCAGTTGAACAGTAGGTTTTCAATACTACAGTAATCTGCTTGCTGTGCTGCAAAGTGCAAAGTGAAATGTTTATATATACAAAGGTCCTTCTCTGCAGCTCAAGACAGTCACTAGCATTATCCGGTTTAGATACAAGTGGAAAAAACACTCACCGGACAGAGGTCTTCATGTGGTTTGGCTTAGTAAAGCGGCAGCCGATCGTTCACCACATAACTGCAGCGATCCCTCTCTCTAGTCTGGGTCCCCGTGTCGTCAGCCTCCTCACTACCACTATGACCAAGGCTCATAACAGGGCAGGCATTCCACCTTCCTTCAGTAGCAGCATAAGCCGTCTTCGTAACTGTCGGTTACTTCTGGATGACACAAGGTTGTGACGCGGACCAACAGTATCCTCTGTGGGTCCGGGCAACGCTGGGTTTAGCTGGAGGTAAATAGAATTGTAACCAGCAAGCCTTCCAAGTGTTCAAAATCACAGTTATTTATATCATACATAATAAGTTATTTATTGCTTAATGGAGGTACATAAAACAGCTTAAAAGGCTAAAATTCTCCTGGCAATCTAAGAATCTAAGAAAGAAAAAAACAGTCCTACGCGTTTCAGCAGCTTACTGCCTTAATCATGGACTCAACTAATAGTGAAGAGATAGCTCCTTAAGTACAAAATAAATGTATTAACCCCTAAACCCCTGGCCTCCCACATCACTAGCACTTACTAAACCTATTAACCCCTAAACCGCCAGCCCCCACATCGCCATAAACTAAGTTAAACTATTAACCCCTAAACCTAACAACCCGCTAACTTTATATGAAATATTAACTCATCCATATCTTATAATAAATTTAAACTTACCTTTAGATTTAAATTAAACTATTTTAAACTAATAATTAATCTACCCTAACTATTATACTACAATTACATTAAACTATATTAAACTATTAATTAACCTACCCTAAATATTATATTAAAATTATATTAAACTATATTAACCCACCCTAACTGTTATACTAACCCTACTCAAATAATTTAAATCTACAATAAAAAATTACAAAGTTACAAAAAACTGACAACTAAGCTAAAAAAATAGCAAACACTAAGTTACAAAAAAACAAAACACTAAGTTACACAAAATAAAAAAGAAATTATCAAATTGTTAAACTAATTACACCTAATCTAAGAGCCCTAAGAAAATAAAAAAGCCCCCCCCCCCAAATAAAAATAAAAACTAACCTACAATAAACTACAAATAGCCCTTAAAAGGGCCTTTTGCTGGGCATTGCCCCAAAGAAATCAGCTCTTTTACCTGTAAAAAAAAAATACAAATACCACCCCCAACAGTAAAACCCACCACCCACACAACCAACCCCCCCAATTAAAAACCTAACTAAAAAAACCTAAGCTCCCCATTGCCCTGAAAAGGGCATTTGGATGGGCATTGCCCTTAAAAGGGCATTTAGCTCTATTGCTGCCCAAATCCTAATCTAAAACTAAAACCCACCCAATAAACCCTTAAAAAACCTAACACTAACCCTTGAAGATCGAAGAAGTCTTTATCCAAGCGGCTGAAGTCTTCATCCAAGCCCGCAGAAGTCTTCACCCAGATGGCATCTTCTATCTTCATCCATCCAGCGCGGAGCGGCTCCATCAGTCAATCGGAATTAAGGTTGAAAAAATCCTATTGGCTGTTGCAATCAGTCAATAAGATTAAGCTTTCATCCTATTAGCTGATCCAATCAGCCAATAGGATTGAGCTTGCAATCTATTGGCTGATTGGAATAGTCAATAGAATGCGAGCTCAATCCTATTGGCTGATTGGATCAGCCAATAGGATGAAAGCTCAGTCCTATTGGCTGATTGCAACAGCCAATAGGATTGCATGAATGGCCTCCTAGACGAGGGGGTCTGGCGCAGCAAACTAGGAGACAATGTGTTACCTAGTGTGCACCCCCTCCTTGATACAAAGTTACAGCCTTGTGATACAAAGTCCTTAAGGCTGTCTTTGGCTATAAGGATAGGGAGGTGCTTTTTCACAATGTCACAGATAGTACCATACTGCGCACTGTAGGAGGTTACAAGAATTGGTTTGGAAGCATCAAAGTTCTTTTTCTTATATATCTGAGAACTTTGTTCAACAAGTAATTGCTTCCTATCCATGCGGCTAACCTCTAAAAAAGCACGATTTACCACCCTTTTATTGTAACCCCTATCAAGAAGGTTATTCACCAATATCAGGCTTTCTTATTTCCAACCAACTGCTCCTATACGAGGGGGTCTGGTGCAGCAAACTAGGAGACAATGTGTTACCTAGTGTGCACCCCCTCCTTGATACAAAGTTACAGCCTTGTGATACAAAGTCCTTAAGGCTGTCTTCAGGTGTGAGGATAGGGAGGTGCTTTTTCACAATGTCACAGATAGTACCATACTGCGCACTGTAGGAGGTTACAAAAATAGGTTTGGAAGCATCAAAATTGTTTTTCTTATATATCTGAGAACTTTGTTCAACAAGTAATTGCTTCCTATCCATGCGGCTAACCTCTAAAAAAGCATGATTTACCACCCTTTTATTGTAACCCCTATCAAGAAGGTTATTCACCAATATCAGGCTTTCTTACTTCCAACTAGTGATGTCCCGAACTGTTCGCCCGCGAACGGTTCACAGCAAACATAGCTTGTTCGCGTTCGCGTTTGTGGGCGAACACATGGCGATGTTCGATCCGCCCCTATGTGTCATCATTGTGGAAACTTTGACCCTTTATGTCACAGCCGTCTGACACATTAGAGCCAATCAACATCAGACACTCCCTCACAGACACTCCCAGCTACTCGGAATCCGCCATTTTAGACTCATAACGACCTTTCTTTTTTAATGAGAGGACGTGTTGTGTTTTTGCTCCTGACATTAATAGGAAAAACATAGCTAGGCTAGTGTATTTACAGTCCAGAAGGACTCCACTCATCTCTGCTGCAAGCACAGCACCCCAAAAAGCCCTTTTTAGGGCTATATTTCGTGCCGTTTTTTTTTTTATTAGCATTTGCCTGGCTTTCAGCTGTGTGTTTAAGGCTCACAGCATATGCTGTGACTACTGCCACCACTGATATCTCCCTAACAACATTAGTTTAAATTTAACTAACCCAAAAATATAATTATTTTTCTAGTGTAATTTTTTTTTCATTTTCTATCAGGCCAGTGTCACACAGCATATACTCTGGTTCATTGCTCTGTGCCAGCCAGCAGCCACCAGTGTTAATATCCGTTTATAACATTATTTTAAATAAAAAAAAATATATATATTTTGCTAGTGTAATCTAATTACATTTACTATCATGCCTGTATAATATATAATGTAACTTAATTTTCTATCAGTCCTGTGTTTTTGTCACTTACACAGCATACTGTGTTAAATTGCTGCCCTACCTACCATCCACGACTCATATCTGCCAGCCTGTCTGCCAGGCCCAAGTAGCCAATTAGTGGCACCAATCACAATTCTTGTAACAGTAATTAAAAAAAAAAAATCATAATTTTTTGGACTGCAAATATTCAGTCTCCTAGTGCCATTGAATTTCATTTACCTCCTGCCTGCCACTGCCAGCCTTTTGTGCTAGGCCGTCTAGCCAACTATTTACACCAATCATAATTGTTGTCACAGACAGTATAGTTATTAATTTAAATAAAAAAAATTTTTAGTGTTTATCTTAATCCTCAGTTTGCTCGTGCTTTTGAATTTCACTTTTCTACAGCCTTCCAAGCCTGTGTGCCAGGCCTACTTAAAAAAATATTTACACCAATCATATTTGTTGTGACAGTATTCTAATAATTAAAAATTAAAATTTTTGGTAATAGTTGCTGTGATTTGAATCCTCAGTTTGCTGGTGCCATTGAATAGCACTTTCCTCCTGCC
The DNA here is from genome assembly GCF_027579735.1 of Bombina bombina. Lineage (NCBI taxonomy): Eukaryota > Metazoa > Chordata > Amphibia > Anura > Bombinatoridae > Bombina > Bombina bombina. The sequence continues at coordinate 198,752,882 of NC_069505.1, read as the reverse complement.
TTGCAGCCTGCTGTGAGCCAGGCCCACCTAGCCAATTGTTGTCAGCAATCATATTTCTGTTAACAGTATTGCAAAAATTGTCAATCATCACTGTTTAGACTGTCAGTAATCAGTCTCCTAGTGTCCTTGAATTGCATCTACCTCCTGCCTGCCATCCTTTTGTGCCAGGCCGTTTTTCCAACCATTTACACCAATCCTAATTTTTTGTCACAGTATAGTTACTAATTAAAATTAAAAAAATCTTGATTGTTGATGATCTTAATCCTCAGTTTGCTCGTGCCCTAGAATAGCACTTTTCTACAGCCTTCCAAGCCTGTGTGCCAGGCCTACTTAAAAAATATTTACACCAATCATATTTGTTGTGACAGTATTCTAATAATTAAAAATTTAAATTTTTGGTAATAGTTGCTGTGATTTGAATCCTCAGTTTGCTGGTGCCATTGAATAGCACTTTCCTCCTGCCTTGCAGCCTGCTGTGAACCAGGCCCACCTAGCCAATTGTTGTCAGCAATCATATTTCTGTTAACAGTATTGCAAAAATTGTCAATCATCACTGTTTAGACTGTCAGTAATCAGTCTCCTAGTGTCCTTGAATTGCATCTACCTCCTGCCTGCCATCCTTTTGTGCCAGGCCGTTTTTCCAACTATTTACACCAATCCTAATTTTTTGTCACAGTATAGTTACTAATTAAAATTAAAAAAATCTTGATTGTTGATGATCTTAATCCTCAGTTTGCTCGTGCCTTTAACTTGCACTTTTCTACAGCCTTCCAAGCCTGTGTGCCAGGCCTACTTAAAAAATATTTACACCAATCATATTTGTTGTGACAGTATTCTAATAATTAAAAATTAAATTTTTTGGTAATAGTTGCTGTGATTTGAATCCTCATTTTGCTGGTGCCATTGAATAGCACTTTCCTCCTGCCTTGCAGCCTGCTGTGAGCCAGGCCCACCTAGCCAATTGTTGTCAGCAATCATATTTCTGTTAACAGTATTGCAAAAATTGTCAATCATCACTGTTTAGACTGTCAGTAATCAGTCTCCTAGTGTCCTTGAATTGCATCTACCTCCTGCCTGCCATCCTTTTGTGCCAGGCCGCCTTGCCAACTATTTACACCAATCCTAGGCCTAGATTTGGAGTTTGGCGGTAGCCGTGAAAACCAGCGTTAGAGGCTCCTAACGCTGGTTTTAGGCTACCGCCGGTATTTGGAGTCAGTCAGGAAAGGGTCTAACGCTCACTTTTCAGCCGCGACTTTTCCATACCGCAGATCCCCTTATGTCAACTGCGTATCCTATCTTTTCAATGGGATCTTCCGAACTCCGGTATTTAGAGTCGTGTCTGAAGTGAGCGTTAGAAATCTAACGACAAAACTCCAGCCGCAGAAAAAAGTCAGTAGTTAAGAGCTTTCTGGGCTAACGCCGGTTCATAAAGCTCTTAACTACTGTGCTCTAAAGTACACTAACACCCATAAACTACCTATGTACCCCTAAACCGAGCCCCACCCAAATCGCCGACACTCGATTAAATATTTTTAACCCCTAATCTGCCGACCGCCACCTACGTTATCTTTATGTACCCCTAATCTGCTGCCCCTAACACCGCCGACCCCTATATTATATTTATTAACCCCTAATCTGCCCCCCTCAACGTCGCCTCCACCTGCCTACAATTATTAACCCCTAATCTGCCGACCGCAAAGCGCAGCTACTTACGTTATCCTTATGTACCCCTAATCTGCTGCCCCTAACACCGCCAACCCCATATTATATTTATTAACCCCTAATCTGCCCCCCACAACGTCGCCTCCACCTGCCTACACTTATTAACCCCTAATCTGCTGAGCGGACCGCACCGCTATTATAATAAAGTTATTAACCCCTAATCCGCCTCACTAACCCTATAATAAATAGTATTAACCCCTAATCTGCCCTCCCTAACATCGCTGACACCTAACTTCAAACATTAACCCCTAATCTGCCGACTGGAGCTCACCGCTATTCTAATAAATGTATTAACCCCTAAAGCTAAGTCTAACCCTAACACTAACACCCCCCTAAATTAAATATAATTTTAATCTAACGAAATTAATTAACTCTTATTAAATAAATTATTCCTATTTAAAGCTAAATACTTACCTGTAAAATAAATCCTAATATAGCTACAATATAAAATATAATTATATTATAGCTATTTTAGGATTTATATTTATTTTACAGGTAACTTTGTATTTATTTTAACCAGGTACAATAGCTATTAAATAGTTAAGAACTATTTAATGGCTAAAATAGTTAAAATAATTACAAATTTACCTGTAAAATAAATCCTAACCTAAGTTACAATTAAACCTAACACTACACTATCAATAAATAAATTAAATAAAATACCTATAATTATCTACAATTAAAACTAACACTACACTATCAATTTACCATTTACACCAATCCTAATTTTTTTGTCACAGTATAGTTGCTAATTAAAATTAAAAAAATCTTTATTGTTGATGATCTTAATCCTCAGTTTGCTCGTGCCCTAGAATAGCACTTTTCTACAGCCTTCCAAGCCTGTGTGCCAGGCCTACTTAAAAAATATTTACACCAATCATATTTGTTGTGACAGTATTCTAATAATTAAAAATTAAAATTTTTGGTAATAGTTGCTGTGATTTGAATCCTCATTTTGCTGGTGCCATTGAATAGCACTTTCCTCCTGCCTTGCAGCCTGCTGTGAGCCAGGCCCACCTAGCCAATTGTTGTCAGCAATCATATTTCTGTTAACAGTATTGCAAAAATTGTGAATCATCACTGTTTAGACTGTCAGTAATCAGTCTCCTAGTGTCCTTGAATTGCATCTACCTCCTGCCTGCCATCCTTTTGTGCCAGGTCGTTTTTCCAACTATTTACACCAATCCTAATTTTTTGTCACAGTATAGTTACTAATTAAAATGAAAAAAATCTTGATTGTTGATGATCTTAATCCTCAGTTTGCTCGTGCCCTAGAATAGTACTTTTCTACAGCCTTCCAAGCCTGTGTGCCAGGCCTACTTAAAAAATATTTACACCAATCATATTTGTTGTGACAGTATTCTAATAATTAAAAATTAAAATTTTTGGTAATAGTTGCTGTGATTTGAATCCTCATTTTGCTGGTGCCATTGAATAGCACTTTCCTCCTGCCTTGCAGCCTGCTGTGAGCCAGGCACACCTAGCCAATTGTTGTCAGCAATCATATTTCTGTTAACAGTATTGCAAACATTGTCAATCATCACTGTTTAGACTGTCAGTAATCAGTCTCCTAGTGTCCTTGAATTGCATCTACCTCCTGCCTGCCATCCTTTTGTGCCAGGCCGTCTTGCCAACTATTTACACCAATCCTAATTTTTTGTCACAGTATAGTTACTAAATACAATTAAAAAAATCTTGATTGTTGATGATCTTAATCCTCAGTTTGCTCGTGCCTTTGAATTGCACTTTTCTACAGCCTTCCAAGCCTGTGTGCCAGGCCTACTTAAAAAATATTTACACCAATCATATTTGTTGTGACAGTATTCTAATAATTAAAAAATAAAATTTTTGGTAATAGTTGCTGTGATTTGAATCCTCATTTTGCTGGTGCAATTGAATAGCACTTTCCTCCTGCCTTGCAGCCTGCTGTGAGCCAGGCACACCTAGCCAATTGTTGTCAGCAATCATATTTCTGTTAACAGTATTGCAAAAATTGTTAATCATCACTGTTTAGACTGTCAGTAATCAGTCTCCTAGTGTCCTTGAATTGCATCTACCTCCTGCCTGCCATCCTTTTGTGCCAGGCCGTCTTGCCAACTATTTACACCAATCCTACGCCTAGATTTGGAGTTTGGCGGTAGCTGTGAAAACCAGCGTTAGAGGCTCCTAACGCTGGTTTTAGGCTACCGCCGGTATTTGGAGTCAGTCAGGAAAGGGTCTAACGCTCACTTTTCAGCCGCGACTTTTCCATACCGCAGATCCCCTTACGTCAATTGCGTATCCTATCTTTTCAATGGGATCTTCCTAACTCCGGTATTTAGAGTCGTGTCTGAAGTGAGCGTTAGAAATCTAACGACAAAACTCCAGCCGCAGAAAAAAGTCAGTAGTTAAGAGCTTTCTGGGCTAACGCCAGTTCATAAAGCTCTTAACTACTGTGCTCTAAAGTAAACTAACACCCATAAACTACCTATGTACCCCTAAACCGAGCCCCACCCAAATCGCCGACACTCGATTAAATATTTTTAACCCCTAATCTGCCGACCGCCACCTACGTTATCTTTATGTACCCCTAATCTGCTGCCCCTAACACCGCCGACCCCTATATTATATTTATTAACCCCTAATCTGCCCCCCTCAACGTCGCCTCCACCTGCCTACAATTATTAACCCCTAATCTGCCGACCGCAAAGCGCAGCTACTTACGTTATCCTTATGTACCCCTAATCTGCTGCCCCTAACACCGCCGACCCCTATATTATATTTATTAACCCCTAATCTGCCCCCACAACGTCGCCTCCACCTGCCTACACTTATTAACCCCTAATCTGCCGAGCGGACCGCACCGCTATTATAATAAAGTTATTAACCCCTAATCCGCCTCACTAACCCTATAATAAATAGTATTAACCCCTAATCTGCCCTCCCTAACATCGCTGACACCTAACTTCAAACATTAACCCCTAATCTGCCGACTGGAGCTCACCGCTATTCTAATAAATGTATTAACCCCTAAAGCTAAGTCTAACCCTAACACTAACACCCCCCTAAATTAAATATAATTTTAATCTAACGAAATTAATTAACTCTTATTAAATAAATTATTCCTATTTAAAGCTAAATACTTACCTGTAAAATAAATCCTAATATAGCTACAATATAAATTATAATTATATTATAGCTATTTTAGGATTTATATTTATTTTACAGGTAACTTTGTATTTATTTTAACCAGGTACAATAGCTATTAAATAGTTAAGAACTATTTAATGGCTAAAATAGTTAAAATAATTACAAATTTACCTGTAAAATAAATCCTAACCTAAGTTACAATTAAACCTAACACTACACTATCAATAAATAAATTAAATAAAATACCTATAATTATCTACAATTAAAACTAACACTACACTATCAATTTACCATTTACACCAATCCTAATTTTTTTGTCACAGTATAGTTGCTAATTAAACTTAAAAAAATCTTTATTGTTGATGATCTTAATCCTCAGTTTGCTCGTTTAGACTGTCAGTAATCAGTCTCCTAGTGTCCTTGAATTGCATCTACCTCCTGCCTGCCATCCTTTTGTGCCAGGCCGTCTTGCCAACTATTTACACCAATCCTAGGCCTAGATTTGGAGTTTGGCGGTAGCTGTGAAAACCAGCGTTAGAGGCTCCTAACTATTTCCAACTATTTACACCAATCCTAATTTAATTAAAATGAAAAAAATCTTGATTGTTGATGATCTTAATCCTCAGTTTGCTCGTGCCCTAGAATAGCACTTTTCTACAGCCTTCCAAGCCTGTGTGCCAGGCCTACTTAAAAAATATTTACACCAATCATATTTGTTGTGACAGTATTCTAATAATTAAAAATTAAAATTTTTGGTAATAGTTGCTGTGATTTGAATCCTCATTTTGCTGGTGCCATTGAATAGCACTTTCCTCCTGCCTTGCAGCCTGCTGTGAGCCAGGCACACCTAGCCAATTGTTGTCAGCAATCATATTTCTGTTAACAGTATTGCAAAAATTGTCAATCATCACTGTTTAGACTGTCAGTAATCAGTCTCCTAGTGTCCTTGAATTGCATCTACCTCCTGCCTGCCATCCTTTTGTGCCAGGCCATCTTGCCAACTATTTACACCAATCCTAATTTTTTGTCACAGTATAGTTACTAAATACAATTAAAAAAATCTTGATTGTTGATGATCTTAATCCTCAGTTTGCTCGTGCCTTTGAATTGCACTTTTCTACAGCCTTCCAAGCCTGTGTGCCAGGCCTACTTAAAAAATATTTACACCAATCATATTTGTTGTGACAGTATTCTAATAATTAAAAATTTAAATTTTTGGTAATAGTTGCTGTGATTTGAATCCTCAGTTTGCTGGTGCCATTGAATGGCACTTTCCTCCTGCCTTGCAGCCTGCTGTGAACCAGGCCCACCTAGCCAATTGTTGTCAGCAATCATATTTCTGTTAACAGTATTGCAAAAATTGTCAATCATCACTGTTTAGACTGTCAGTAATCAGTCTCCTAGTGTCCTTGAATTGCATCTACCTCCTGCCTGCCATCCTTTTGTGCCAGGCCGTTTTTCCAAATATTTACACCAATCCTAATTTTTTGTCACAGTATAGTTACTAATTAAAATTAAAAAAATCTTGATTGTTGATGATCTTAATCCTCAGTTTGCTCGTGCCTTTAAATTGCACTTTTCTACAGCCTTCCAAGCCTGTGTGCCAGGCCTACTTAAAAAATATTTACACCAATCATATTTGTTGTGACAGTATTCTAATAATTAAAAATTATAATTTTTGGTAATAGTTGCTGTGATTTGAATCCTCAGTTTGCTGGTGCCATTGAATAGCACTTTCCTCCTGCCTTGCAGCCTGCTGTGAACCAGGCCCACCTAGCCAATTGTTGTCAGCAATCATATTTCTGTTAACAGTATTGCAAAAATTGTCAATCATCACTGTTTAGACTGTCAGTAATCAGTCTCCTAGTGTCCTTGAATTGCATCTACCTCCTGCCTGCCATCCTTTTGTGCCAGGCCGTCTTGCCAACTATTTACACCAATCCTAGGCCTAGATTTGGAGTTTGGCGGTAGCTGTGAAAACCAGCGTTAGAGGCTCCTAACGCTGGTTTTAGGCTACCGCCGGTATTTGGAGTCAGTCAGGAAAGGGTCTAACGCTCACTTTTCAGCCGCGACTTTTCCATACCGCAGATCCCCTTACGTCAATTGCGTATCCTATCTTTTCAATGGGATCTTCCTAACTCCGGTATTTAGAGTCGTGTCTGAAGTGAGCGTTAGAAATCTAACGACAAAACTCCAGCCGCAGAAAAAAGTCAGTAGTTAAGAGCTTTCTGGGCTAACGCCAGTTCATAAAGCTCTTAACTACTGTGCTCTAAAGTACACTAACACCCATAAACTACCTATGTACCCCTAAACCGAGCCCCACCCAAATCGCCGACACTCGATTAAATATTTTTAACCCCTAATCTGCCGACCGCCACCTACGTTATCTTTATGTACCCCTAATCTGCTGCCCCTAACACCGCCGACCCCTATATTATATTTATTAACCCCTAATCTGCCCCCCTCAACGTCGCCTCCACCTGCCTACAATTATTAACCCCTAATCTGCCGACCGCAAAGCGCAGCTACTTACGTTATCCTTATGTACCCCTAATCTGCTGCCCCTAACACCGCCGACCCCTATATTATATTTATTAACCCCTAATCTGCCCCCCACAACGTCGCCTCCACCTGCCTACACTTATTAACCCCTAATCTGCCGAGCGGACCGCACCGCTATTATAATAAAGTTATTAACCCCTAATCCGCCTCACTAACCCTATAATAAATAGTATTAACCCCTAATCTGCCCTCCCTAACATCGCTGACACCTAACTTCAAACATTAACCCCTAATCTGCCGACTGGAGCTCACCGCTATTCTAATAAATGTATTAACCCCTAAAGCTAAGTCTAACCCTAACACTAACACCCCCCTAAATTAAATATAATTTTAATCTAACGAAATTAATTAACTCTTATTAAATAAATTATTCCTATTTAAAGCTAAATACTTACCTGTAAAATAAATCCTAATATAGCTACAATATAAATTATAATTATATTATAGCTATTTTAGGATTTATATTTATTTTACAGGTAACTTTGTATTTATTTTAACCAGGTACAATAGCTATTAAATAGTTAAGAACTATTTAATGGCTAAAATAGTTAAAATAATTACAAATTTACCTGTAAAATAAATCCTAACCTAAGTTACAATTAAACCTAACACTACACTATCAATAAATAAATTAAATAAAATACCTATAATTATCTACAATTAAAACTAACACTACACTATCAATTTACCATTTACACCAATCCTAATTTTTTTGTCACAGTATAGTTGCTAATTAAAATTAAAAAAATCTTTATTGTTGATGATCTTAATCCTCAGTTTGCTCGTTTAGACTGTCAGTAATCAGTCTCCTAGTGTCCTTGAATTGCATCTACCTCCTGCCTGCCATCCTTTTGTGCCAGGCCATCTTGCCAACTATTTACACCAATCCTAGGCCTAGATTTGGAGTTTGGCGGTAGCTGTGAAAACCAGCGTTAGAGGCTCCTAACTATTTCCAACTATTTACACCAATCCTAATTTAATTAAAATTAAAAAAATCTTGATTGTTGATGATCTTAATCCTCAGTTTGCTCGTGCCCTAGAATAGCACTTTTCTACAGCCTTCCAAGCCTGTGTGCCAGGCCTACTTAAAAAATATTTACACCAATCATATTTGTTGTGACAGTATTCTAATAATTAAAAATTATAATTTTTGGTAATAGTTGCTGTGATTTGAATCCTCATTTTGCTGGTGCCATTGAATAGCACTTTCCTCCTGCCTTGCAGCCTGCTGTGAGCCAGGCACACCTAGCCAATTGTTGTCAGCAATCATATTTCTGTTAACAGTATTGCAAAAATTGTCAATCATCACTGTTTAGACTGTCAGTAATCAGTCTCCTAGTGTCCTTGAATTGCATCTACCTCCTGCCTGCCATCCTTTTGTGCCAGGCCATCTTGCCAACTATTTACACCAATCCTAATTTTTTGTCACAGTATAGTTACTAAATACAATTAAAAAAATCTTGATTGTTGATGATCTTAATCCTCAGTTTGCTCGTGCCTTTGAATTGCACTTTTCTACAGCCTTCCAAGCCTGTGTGCCAGGCCTACTTAAAAAATATTTACACCAATCATATTTGTTGTGACAGTATTCTAATAATTAAAAATTTAAATTTTTGGTAATAGTTGCTGTGATTTGAATCCTCAGTTTGCTGGTGCCATTGAATGGCACTTTCCTCCTGCCTTGCAGCCTGCTGTGAGCCAGGCACACCTAGCCAATTGTTGTCAGCAATCATATTTCTGTTAACAGTATTGCAAAAATTGTCAATCATCACTGTTTAGACTGTCAGTAATCAGTCTCCTAGTGTCCTTGAATTGCATCTACCTCCTGCCTGCCATCCTTTTGTGCTAGGCCATCTTGCCAACTATTTACACCAATCCTAATTTTTTGTCACAGTATAGTTACTAAATACAATTAAAAAAATCTTGATTGTTGATGATCTTAATCCTCAGTTTGCTCGTGCCTTTGAATTGCACTTTTCTACAGCCTTCCAAGCCTGTGTGCCAGGCCTACTTAAAAAATATTTACACCAATCATATTTGTTGTGACAGTATTCTAATAATTAAAAATTTAAATTTTTGGTAATAGTTGCTGTGATTTGAATCCTCAGTTTGCTGGTGCCATTGAATAGCACTTTCCTCCTGCCTTGCAGCCTGCTGTGAACCAGGCCCACCTAGCCAATTGTTGTCAGCAATCATATTTCTGTTAACAGTATTGCAAAAATTGTCAATCATCACTGTTTAGACTGTCAGTAATCAGTCTCCTAGTGTCCTTGAATTGCATCTACCTCCTGCCTGCCATCCTTTTGTGCCAGGCCGTTTTTCCAACTATTTACACCAATCCTAATTTTTTGTCACAGTATAGTTACTAATTAAAATTAAAAAAATCTTGATTGTTGATGATCTTAATCCTCAGTTTGCTCGTGCCTTTAAATTGCACTTTTCTACAGCCTTCCAAGCCTGTGTGCCAGGCCTACTTAAAAAATATTTACACCAATCATATTTGTTGTGACAGTATTCTAATAATTAAAAATTTACATTTTTGGTAATAGTTGCTGTGATTTGAATCCTCAGTTTGCTGGTGCCATTGAATAGCACTTTCCTCCTGCCTTGCAGCCTGCTGTGAGCCAGGCCCACCTAGCCAATTGTTGTCAGCAATCATATTTCTGTTAACAGTATTGCAAAAATTGTCAATCATCACTGTTTAGACTGTCAGTAATCAGTCTCCTAGTGTCCTTGAATTGCATCTACCTCCTGCCTGCCATCCTTTTGTGCCAGGCCGTCTTGCCAACTATTTACACCAATCCTAGGCCTAGATTTGGAGTTTGGCGGTAGCCGTGAAAACCAGCGTTAGAGGCTCCTAACGCTGGTTTTAGGCTACCGCCGGTATTTGGAGTCAGTCAGGAAAGGGTCTAACGCTCACTTTTCAGCCGCGACTTTTCCATACCGCAGATCCCCTTACGTCAATTGCGTATCCTATCTTTTCAATGGGATCTTCCTAACTCCGGTATTTAGAGTCGTGTCTGAAGTGAGCGTTAGAAATCTAACGACAAAACTCCAGCCGCAGAAAAAAGTCAGTAGTTAAGAGCTTTCTGGGCTAACGCCGGTTCATAAAGCTCTTAACTACTGTGCTCTAAAGTACACTAACACCCATAAACTACCTATGTACCCCTAAACCGAGCCCCCCCCAAATCGCCGACACTTGATTAAATATTTTTAACCCCTAATCTGCCGACCGCTACCTACGTTATCTTTATGTACCCCTAATCTGCTGCCCCTAACACCGCCGACCCCTATATTATATTTATTAACCCCTAATCTGCCCCCCTCAACGTCGCCTCCACCTGCCTACAATTATTAACCCCTAATCTGCCGACCGCAAAGCGCAGCTACTTACGTTATCCTTATGTACCCCTAATCTGCTGCCCCTAACACCGCCGACCCCTATATTATATTTATTAACCCCTAATCTGCCCCCCACAACGTCGCCTCCACCTGCCTACACCTATTAACCCCTAATCTGCTGAGCGGACCGCACCGCTATTATAATAAAGTTATTAACCCCTAATCCGCCTCACTAACCCTATAATAAATAGTATTAACCCCTAATCTGCCCTCCCTAACATCGCTGACACCTAACTTCAAACATTAACCCCTAATCTGCCGACTGGAGCTCACCGCTATTCTAATAAATGTATTAACCCCTAAAGCTAAGTCTAACCCTAACACTAACACCCCCCAAATTAAATATAATTTAAATCTAACGAAATTAATTAACTCTTATTAAATAAATTATTCCTATTTAAAGCTAAATACTTACCTGTAAAATAAATCCTAATATAGCTACAATATAAATTATAATTATATTATAGCTATTTTAGGATTTATATTTATTTTACAGGTAACTTTGTATTTATTTTAACCAGGTACAATAGCTATTAAATAGTTAAGAACTATTTAATAGCTAAAATAGTTAAAATAATTACAAATTTACCTGTAAAATAAATCCTAACCTAAGTTACAATTAAACCTAACACTACACTATCAATAAATTAATTAAATACAATTCCTACAAATAAATACAATTAAATAAACTAACTAAAGTTCAAAAAATAAAAAAGAACTAAGTTACAAAAACTAATAAGATATTTACAAACATTAGAAAAATATTACAACAATTTTAAACTAATTACACCTACTCTAAGCCCCCTAATAAAATAACAAAGCCCCCAAAATAAAAAAATCCCCTACCCTATTCTAAATTACAAAAGTTCAAAGCTCTTTTACCTTACCAGCCCTGAACAGGGCCCTTTGCGGGGCATGCCCCAAGAAATTCAGCTCTTTTGCCTGTAAAAAAAACCATACAATACCCCCCCCCCAACATTACAACCCACCACCCACATACCCCTAATCTAACCCAAACCCCCCTTAAATAAACCTAACACTAAGCCCCTTAAGATCTTCCTACCTTATCTTCACCATACCAGGTTCACCGATCGATCCAGAAGAGCTCCTCCGATGTCCTGATCCAAGCCCAAGCAGGGGGCTGAAGAGGTCCATGATCCGGCTGAAGTCATCATCCAAGCGGGAGCTGAAGAGGTCCATGATCCGGCTGAAATCATCATCCAAGCGGGAGCTGAAGAGGTCCATGATCCGGCTGAAGTCTTCTATCAACGGCATCTTCAATCTTCTTTCTCCCGGATCCATCTTGCAGACCTCCGACGCGGAACATCCTGCTGGCCCGACGGACTACCGACGAATGAAGGCTCCTTTAAGGGACGTCATCCAAGATGGCGTCCCTCGAATTCCGATTGGCTGATAGGATTCTATCAGCCAATCGGAATTAAGGTAGGAAAATTCTGATTGGCTGATGAAATCAGCCAATCCGAATCAAGTTCAATCCGATTGGCTGATCCAATCAGCCAATCAGATTGAGCTTGCAATATTTATTGATAGTGTAGTGTTAGGTTTAATTGTAACTTAGGTTAGGATTTATTTTACAGGTAAATTTGTAATTATTTTAACTATTTTAGCTATTAAATAGTTCTTAACTATTTAATAGCTATTGTACCTGGTTAAAATAAATACAAAGTTACCTGTAAAATAAATATAAATCCTAAAATAGCTATAATATAATTATAATTTATATTGTAGCTATATTAGGATTTATTTTACAGGTAAGTATTTAGCTTTAAATAGGAATAATTTATTTAATAAGAGTTCATTAATTTCGTTAGATTAAAATTATATTTAATTTAGGGGGGTGTTAGTGTTAGGGTTAGACTTAGCTTTAGGGGTTAATGCATTTATTAGAATAGCGGTGAGCTCCAGTCGGCAGATTAGGGATTAATGTTTGAAGTTAGGTGTCAGCGATGTTAGGGAGGGCAGATTAGGGGTTAATACTATTTATTATAGGGTTAGTGAGGCGGATTAGGGGTTAATAACTTTATTATAATAGCGGTGCGGTCCGCTCGGCAGATTAGGGGTTAATAAGTGTAGGCAGGTGGAGGCGACGTTGTGGGGGGCAGATTAGGGGTTAATAAATATAATATAGGGGTCGGCGGTGTTAGGGGCAGCAGATTAGGGGTACATAAGGATAACGTAAGTAGCGGCGCTTTGCGGTCGGCAGATTAGGGGTTAATAAGTGTAGGCAGGTGGAGGCGACGTTGAGGGGGCAGATTAGGGGTTAATAAATATAATATAGGGGTCGGCGGTGTTAGGGGCAGCAGATTAGGGGTACATAGGGATAATGTAAGTAGGGGCGGTTTACGGAGTGGCAGATTAGGGGTTAAAAATAATATGCAGGGGTCAGCGATAGCGGGGGCGGCAGAATAGGGGTTAATAAGTGTAAGGTTAGGGGTGTTTAGACTCGGGGTACATGTTAGGGTGTTAGGTGCAGACGTAGGAAGTGTTTCCCCATAGACAACAATGGGGCTGCGTTAGGAGCTGAACGCGGCTTTTTTGCAGGTTTTTTTTTTTTCAGCTCAAACAGCCCCATTGTTTTCTATGGGGGAATCGTGCACGAGCACGTTTTTGAGGCTGGCCGCGTCCGTAAGCAACTCTGGTATCGAGAGTTGAAGTTGCGTTAAATATGCTATACGCTCCTTTTTTGGAGCCTAACGCAGCCATTCTGTGGACTCTCAATACCAGAGTTATTTTAAAGGTGCGGCCAGAAAAAAGCCAGCGTTAGCTACGCGGGTCGTTACCGACAAAACTCTAAATCTAGCCGCTAATTTTTTGTCACAGTATACTTACTAATTAAAATTAAAAAAATCTTGATTGTTGATGATCTTAATCCTCAGTTTGCTCGTGCCCTAGAATAGCACTTTTCTACAGCCTTCCAAGCCTGTGTGCCAGGCCTACTTAAAAAATATTTACACTAATCATATTTGTTGTGACAGTATTCTAATAATTAAAAATTAAATTTTTTGGTAATAGTTGCTGTGATTTGAATCCTCAGTTTGCTGGTGCCATTGAATAGCACTTTCCTCCTGCCTTGCAGCCTGCTGTGAGCCAGGCACACCTAGCCAATTGTTGTCAGCAATCATATTTCTGTTAACAGTATTGCAAAAATTGTCAATCATCACTGTTTAGACTGTCAGTAATCAGTCTCCTAGTGTCCTTGAATTGCATCTACCTCCTGCCTGTCATCCTTTTGTGCCAGGCCGTCTTGCCAACTATTTACACCAATCCTAATTTTTTGTCACAGTATAGTTACTAAATACAATTAAAAAAATCTTGATTGTTGATGATCTTAATCCTCAGTTTGCTCGTGCCTTTGAATTGCACTTTTCTACAGCCTTCCAAGCCTGTGTGCCAGGCCTACTTAAAAAATATTTACACCAATCATATTTGTTGTGACAGTATTCTAATAATTAAAAATTTAAATTGTTGGTAATAGTTGCTGTGATTTGAATCCTCAGTTTGCTGGTGCCATTGAATAGCACTTTCCTCGTGCCTTGCAGCCTGCTGTGAGCCAGGCCCACCTAGCCAATTGTTGTCAGCAATCATATTTCTGTTAACAGTATTGCAAAAATTGTCAATCATCACTGTTTAGACTGTCAGTAATCAGTCTCCTAGTGTCCTTGAATTGCATCTACCTCCTGCCTGCCATCCTTTTGTGCCAGGCCGTTTTTCCAACTATTTACACCAATCCTAATTTTTTTGTCACAGTATAGTTACTAAATACAATTAAAAAAATCTTGATTGTTGATGTTCTTAATCCTCAGTTTGCTCGTGCCTTTGAATTGCACTTTTCTACAGCCTTCCAAGCCTGTGTGCCAGGCCTACTTAAAAAATATTTACACCAATCATATTTGTTGTGACAGTATTCTAATAATTAAAAATTAAAATTTTTGGTAATAGTTGCTTTGATTTGAATCCTCAGGCCTAGATTTAGAGTTCGGCGGTAGCCGTCAAAACCAGCGTTAGAGGCTCCTAACGCTGGTTTTGGCCGCCCGCTGGTATTTGGAGTCAGTGATTAAAGGGTCTAACGCTCACTTTTCAGCCGCGACTTTTCCATACCGCAGATCCCCCTACGCCATTTGCGTAGCCTATCTTTTCAATGGGATCTTCCTAACGCCGGTATTTAGAGTCGTTTCTGCAGTGAGCGTTAGAGCTCTAACGACAAGATTCCAGCCGCCTGAAAATAGCAGGAGTTAAGAGCTTTCTGGCTAACGCCGGTTTATAAAGCTCTTAACTACTGTACCCTAAAGTACACTAACACCCATAAACTACCTATGTACCCCTAAACCGAGGTCCCCCCACATCGCCGCCAATCGATTAAAATTTTTAACCCCTAATCTGCCGACCGCCACCTACGTTATACTTATGTACCCCTAATCTGCTGCCCCTAACACCGCCGACCCCTGTATTATATCTATTAACCCCTAACTTGCCCCCCACAACGTCGCCGCAAGCTACTTAAAATAATTAACCCCTAATCTTCCGACCGCAAATCGCCGCCACCTACGTTATCCCTATGTACCCCTAATCTGCTACCCCTAACATCGCCGACCCCTATGTTATATTTATTAACCCCTAATCTGCCCCCCTCAACGTCGCCGACACCTACCTACACTTATTAACCCCTAATCTGCCGAGCGGACCTGAGCGCTACTATAATAAAGTTATTAACCCCTAATCCGCCTCACTAACCCTATCATAAATAGTATTAACCCCTAATCTGCCCTCCCTAACATCGCCGACACCTACCTTCAATTATTAACCCCTAATCTGCCGACCGGAGCTCACCGCTATTCTAATAAATGTATTAACCCCTAAAGCTAAGTCTAACCCTAACACTAACACCCCCCTAAGTTAAATATAATTTTTATCTAACGAAATAAATTAACTCTTATTAAATAAATGATTCCTATTTAAAGCTAAATACTTACCTGTAAAATAAATCCTAATATAGCTACAATATAAATTATAATTATATTATAGCTATTTTAGGATTAATATTTATTTTACAGGCAACTTTGTAATTATTTTAACCAGGTACAATAGCTATTAAATAGTTAAGAACTATTTAATAGTTACCTAGTTAAAATAATAACAAATTTACCTGTAAAATAAATCCTAACCTAAGATATAATTAAACCTAACACTACCCTATCAATAAAATAATTAAATAAACTACCTACAATTACCTACAATTAACCTAACACTACACTATCAATAAATTAATTAAACACAATTGCTACAAATAAATACAATTAAATAAACTATCTAAAGTACAAAAAATAAAAAAGAACTAAGTTACAGAAAATAATAAAATATTTACAAACATAAGAAAAATATTACAACAATTTTAAACTAATTACACCTACTCTAAGCCCCCTAATAAAATAACAAAGCCCCCCAAAATAAAAAATTCCCTACCCTATTCTAAAATACAAATATTACAAGCTCTTTTACCTTACCAGCCCTGAACAGGGCCCTTTGCGGGGCATGCCCCAAGAATTTCAGCTCTTTTGCCTGTAAAAAAAAACATACAATACCCCCCCCCCAACATTACAACCCACCACCCACATACCCCTAATCTAACCCAAACCC
Organism: Bombina bombina; assembly: GCF_027579735.1. NCBI lineage: Eukaryota > Metazoa > Chordata > Amphibia > Anura > Bombinatoridae > Bombina > Bombina bombina. Next base: position 198,736,412 of record NC_069505.1, on the reverse strand, counting down.
CCCTTAAATAAACCTAACACTAATCCCCTGAAGATCTTCCTACCTTGTCTTCACCATACCAGGTTCACCGATCCGTCCTGGCTCCAAGATCTTCATCCAACCCAAGCGGGGGTTGGCGATCCATAATCCGGTGCTCCAAAGTCTTCCTCCTATCCGGCAAGAAGAGGACATCCGGACCGGCAAACATCTTCTCCAAGCGGCATCTTCTATCTTCTTCCATCCGATGACGACCGGCTCCATCTTGAAGACCTCCAGCGCGGATCCATCCTCTTCTTCCGACGACTAGACGACGAATGACGGTTCCTTTAAGGGACGTCATCCAAGATGGCGTCCCTCGAATTCCGATTGGCTGATAGGATTCTATCAGCCAATCGGAATTAAGGTAGGAATTTTCTGATTGGCTGATGGAATCAGCCAATCAGAATATAGTTCAATCCGATTGGCTGATCCAATCAGCCAATCAGATTGAGCTCGCATTCTATTGGCTGATCGGAACAGCCAATAGAATGCGAGCTCAATCTGATTGGCTGATTGGATCAGCCAATCGGATTGAACTATATTCTGATTGGCTGATTCCATCAGCCAATCAGAAAATTCCTACCTTAATTCCGATTGGCTGATAGAATCCTATCAGCCAATCGGAATTCGAGGGACGCCATCTTGGATGACGTCCCTTAAAGGAACCGTCATTCGTCGTCTAGTCGTCGGAAGAAGAGGATGGATCCGTGCTGGAGGTCTTCAAGATGGAGCCGGTCGTCATCGGATGGAAGAAGATAGAAGATGCCGCTTGGAGAAGATGTTTGCCGGTCCGGATGTCCTCTTCTTGCCGGATAGGAGGAAGACTTTGGACCCTCTTCTGGACTTCTTCAGTGGATGTCTAGCCCCCGCTTGGGTTGGATGAAGATCTTGGAGCCAGGACGGATCGGTGAACCTGGCATGGTGAAGACAAGGTAGGAAGATCATCAGGGGGGTAGTGTTAGGTTTATTTAAGGGGGGTTTGGGTTAGATTAGGGGTATGTGGGTGGTGGGTTGTAATGTTGGGGGGGGGGTATTGTATGTTTTTTTTTACAGGCAAAAGAGCTGAAATTCTTGGGGCATGCCCCGCAAAGGGCCCTGTTCAGGGCTGGTAAGGTAAAAGAGCTTGTAATATTTGTATTTTAGAATAGGGTAGGGAATTTTTTATTTTGGGGGGCTTTGTTATTTTATTAGGGGGCTTAGAGTAGGTGTAATTAGTTTAAAATTGTTGTAATATTTTTCTTATGTTTGTAAATATTTTATTATTTTCTGTAACTTAGTTCTTTTTTATTTTTTGTACTTTAGATAGTTTATTTAATTGTATTTATTTGTAGCAATTGTGTTTAATTAATTTATTGATAGTGTAGTGTTAGGTTAATTGTAGGTAATTGTAGGTAGTTTATTTAATTATTTTATTGATAGGGTAGTGTTAGGTTTAATTATATCTTAGGTTAGGATTTATTTTACAGGTAAATTTGTTATTATTTTAACTAGGTAACTATTAAATAGTTCTTAACTATTTAATAGCTATTGTACCTGGTTAAAATAATTACAAAGTTGCCTGTAAAATAAATATTAATCCTAAAATAGCTATAATATAATTATAATTTATATTGTAGCTATATTAGGATTTATTTTACAGGTAAGTATTTAGCTTTAAATAGGAATCATTTATTTAATAAGAGTTAATTTATTTCGTTAGATAAAAATTATATTTAACTTAGGGGGGTGTTAGTGTTAGGGTTAGACTTAGCTTTAGGGGTTAATACATTTATTAGAATAGCGGTGAGCTCCGGTCGGCAGATTAGGGGTTAATAATTGAAGGTAGGTGTCGGCGATGTTAGGGAGGGCAGATTAGGGGTTAATACTATTTATGATAGGGTTAGTGAGGCGGATTAGGGGTTAATAACTTTATTATAGTAGCGCTCAGGTCCGCTCTGCAGATTAGGGGTTAATAAGTGTAGGCAGGTGTCGGCGACGTTGTGGGGGCAGATTAGGGGTTAATAAATATAACATAGGGGTCGGCGATGTTAGGGCAGCAGATTAGGGGTACATAGGGATAACGTAGGTGGCGGCGGTTTACGGAGCGGCAGATTAGGGGTTAAAAGTGTAATGCAGGGGTCAGCGATAGCGGGGGCGGCAGATTAGGGGTTAATAAGTGTAAGGTTAGGGGTGTTTAGACTCGGGGTACATGTTAGAGTGTTAGGTGCAGACGTAGGAAGTGTTTCCCCATAGGAAACAATGGGGCTGCGTTAAGAGCTGAACGCTGCTTTTTTGCAGGTGTTAGGTTTTTTTTCAGCTCAAACTGCCCCATTGTTTCCTATGGGAGAATCGTGCACGAGCACGTTTTTGATGCCGGCCGCGTCCGTAAGCAACTCTGGTATCGAGAGTTGCATTTGCGGTAAATATGCTCTACGCTCCTTTTTTGGAGCCTAACGCAGCATTTGTTTGAACTCTCGATACCAGAGTTAAATTTATGGTGCGGCCAGAAAAAAACCCGCGGAGCGTTAACAGCCCTTTTACCGCCGAACTCCAAATCTAGGCCTGAGTTTGCTTGTGCCATTGAATAGCACTTTCCTCCTGCCTTGCAGCCTGCTGTGAGCCAGGCCCACCTAGCCAATTGTTGTCAGCAATCATATTTCTGTTAACAGTATTGCAAAAATTGTCAATCATCACTGTTTTGACTGTCAGTAATCAGTCTCCTAGTGTCCTTGAATTGCATCTACCTCCTGCCTGCCATCCTTTTGTACCAAGCCGTCTTGCCAACTATTTACACCAATCCTAATTGTTGTCACAGTATAGTTACTAATTAAAATTAAAAAAATCTTGATTGTTGATCTTAATCCTCAGTTTGCTTGTGCCATTGAATTGCACTTTTCTACTGCCTGCCAGCCTGTGTGCCAGGCCCAACTATCCAATTAGTGCCAGCAATCATATTTCTTTTAACAGTATTGCAAAATTTGTCAATCAACACTGTTTTGACTGTCAATCTGCAGTCTACTAGTGCCCTTGAATTGCATTTTCCTCCTGCCTGCCTGCCTGTGTGCCAGTCCCAACTAGCCAATTAGTGCCACCACTCATATTTATTGTAACAGGATTGGAATTTTTGTTAATCATAACTGTTTTGACTGTGATTCTTCAGTCTCCTAGTGCCATTGAATTGCAGTTTCCTTTCTCCCAGCGTGTGTGCCAGACAGGCCCATTTGCCAAATAGTGCCAAACAATCATATTTGTTGCCACAGTACTTGTAAGTTGTAATATTTTAACAAATTAACAATTTGTGATTTTTAAAACAGCTGTCTTTTTTGTTGTTGTCAGTCTCACAGCGTATACTGTGCCCACTTTCACAGTGCCACCACTCAATTGGTGTAATAGTATTGTTAGTGTCCATTTAAAAAAAAATGACAGGCAGAGGCAGGCCACCCCGCAGGTTCCGTGGTCGTGGTCGTGGTGCTGTGATTCCTTTAGACCCTACAAATATGCACATTGTTCAGACACCGGGTGCCAGGGGGGACGCAAAAACTTCTGAGGAGGACCTAGTTGAATGGCTAACACAGGAAACTCAATCTTCTTCAGCTTCCGCTGCTAGTCCTCCTAACCTTGACGTACCATCTAAGTCCAGCTGTGCTTTGGGCAGGTCTCAAGTGACCAGTGCCACTCCGCCGCCTGTCGCCACCACCAACACTAGCACCACAGCCGCTTCACTTGATCTTTCACAGGAGTTATTGACACATCATTTGGAAGAAATGAGTGATGCGCAACCACCATTGACAGAGGATGTAGATAATAGTGATCAGTCTCAGTCAGGCAGCATTACCGACATGGAGGTACGGTGTGATGATGATGATGATGATGTTGTACCCGCTGCTGCTTCCTTTCTTGATGTTTCAGATACAAGTGAAGCGGTTGATGATGATGTGTCGGTGGATGTCACGTGGGTGCCTGCTAGAAGAGAAGAAGAAGAGGGGGAAAGTTCAGATGGGGAGACAGAGAGGAGGAGGAGGAGGAGACAATTTGGAAGCATGGGGAGGTTGTCTCAAGGAGCTAGTGGCACAGTCAGACAGCATGCATCGTCACCAGGGGTCAGCCAGACAGCACGCCGACGCCCATCAACGCATGCTGTTGCCACCACCAGAATGCCGTCATCGCAGAGCTCAGCAGTGTGGCATTTTTTTTGTGTGTCTGCCTCTGACAACAGCGATGCCATTTGCAACCTGTGCCAAAAGAGTCGTGGGAAGTCCAACAGCCACCTAGGTACAACTGCTTTGCGAAGGCACATGGTCTCCCATCACAAAGGCCGATGGGAAGAACACATGAGTAGAAGCAGCACACAAAGTGAAAGCCGCCCTCCTCCTCCTGCTCCGGCATCTTCAGCCACGTCAACCAGTGCTGTCCTCCTTGCCCCCTCTCAACAATCCTCCACTCAGTCTCTCTTACGTAGCAGTTCCTGGTCATCTGCCCACAGTCAGGTGTCTGTCAAGGACATGTTTGAGCGTAAGAAGCCAATTTCTCAAAGTCACCCCCTTGCCCGGCGTCTGACAGCTGGCTTGTCTGAACTCTTAGCCCGCCAGCTTTTACCATACAAGCTGGTGGAGTCTGATGCTTTAAAAAAATTTGTATCTATTGGGACACCGCAGTGGAAGGTACCTGGCAGAAATTTCTTTTCACAAAAGGCAATCCCAAACCTGTACTCTGTTGTGAGAAAGGAAGTTATGGCATGTCTGGCACACAGCGTTGGGGCAAGGGTCCATATGACCATGGATAGCTGGTCTGCAAAGCATGGTCAGGGCAGGTATATCACCTACACTACGCATTGGGTAAACCTGCTGACTTCTGACAAGCATGGAATGTGTGGCTCTGCAGAAGAGTTGGTGACACCGCCACGACTTGCAGGCAGGCCTGCTGCTACCTCCTCTACTCCTACTCCATCCTCTTCCATAACCTCTTCCTCGGCTGAGTCCTCTTCAACTTCTGTGTCTTGCTCCACATCTATGGCACCCCCCCCCAGCTCCCCAGGTACTATGCTACATCCCGGGTACGGCAGTGTCATGCCGTCTTGGGGTTGACTTGCCTGAAAGCGGAGAGTCACACCGCACCAGCACTCCTGACCGCCCTGAACGCACAGGTGGATCAGTGGCTGACTCCGCACCAACTGGAGATTGGCAAGGTTGTTTCTGACAATGGAAGTAATTTGGTGGCGGCATTGAAATTGGGCAAGTTGACACATGTGCCGTGCATGGCACATGTGTGTAATCTAATTGTACAACGATTTGTCCATAAGTACCCAGGCTTACAGGACGTCCTGAAGCAGGCCAAGATGGTGTGTGGCCATTTCAGGCGTTCCTACACGGCCATGGTGCACTTGTCTGATATCCAGCGTCGAAACAACCTGCCAGTGAGGCGCTTGATTTGCGACAGCCCGACACGGTGGAATTCAACACTCCTAATGTTTGACCGCCTGCTCCAACAAGAAAAAGCTGTTAATGAGTATTTGTATGACCGCGGTGCTAGGACAGCCTCTGGGGAGCTGGGGATATTTTTGCCAAATTACTGGACGCTTATGCGCAATGCCTGTAGGCTCATGCGTCCTTTTGAGGAGGTGACAAACCTTGTCAGTCGCACCGAAGGCACCATCAGCGACATCATACCATTTGTTTTCTTCCTGGAGCGTGCCCTGCGAAGAGTGCTGGATCAGGCAGTAGATGAGCGTGAAGAGGAAGCGGGAGAGTTGTGGTGTCCATCACCCCCGCAAACAGCCGAATCAGCATTGCTTGCTGGACCTGCGGCAACGCAGGAAGAGGATTGTGAGGAAGAGGAGTCAGAGGAGGAATGTGGCTTTGGGGAGGATGAGGAGGAGGAAGACCGAGCACAACAGTCATCCCAGGGTGCTCGTTGTTGTCACCTCTCTGGTACCCGTGGTGTTGTACGTGGCTGGGGGGAAGAAGATACCATCAGTGAGATCAGTGAGGAGGAGGAACGCGACATGATTAGCTCAGCATCCAACCTTGTTCAAATGGGTTCTTTCATGCTGTCGTGCCTGTTGAGGGACCCTCTTATAAAAAAGCTGAAGGAGAATGACCTGTACTGGGTGTCCACGCTCCTCGACCCCGGGTATAAGCATAAAGTGCCTGAAATGTTACCAAATTGCCGCAAGTCGGAAAGGATGGAGCATTTTCATAATAAATTAAAAACTATGCTTTACACAGCGTATAAGGGTGATGTCACAGCACCACGGGAATGTAACAGGGGAAGAGATGAAATTAATCCTCCTCCTCCCATGACCACGGCGGCAAGGACCGGGTGCTTTCCTGATGTCTTGTTGATGAAGGACATGCGTACCTTTTTAACTCCCATGCACCATCAGAGCCTTTCGGGATCCAGCCTTAGAGAAAGACTCAACCGACAGGTAGTAGACTACCTAGCTTTAACTGTGGATCTCGACACTCTCAGGAGCGATGGACCCCTTAACTACTGGGTGTGCAGGCTGGACTTGTGGCCTGAGCTATCCCAATTTGCAATGGAACTTCTGGCCTGCCCCGGCTTCAAGTGTCCTGTCCGAAAGGACTTTTAGTGCAGCAGGAGGTTTTGTCACTGAGAAGAGAAGTCGCCTAGGTCAAAAAAGCCTTGACTATCTCACTTTTATAAAAATGAATGAGGGCTGGATCCCGAAGGGACTGACATTGGGCGATACATTTGAATCAAAAACTACTGATGATGATATGAGCTGGCTTGGGCTACAACTGGTACACAAGCTGGCCTTTTTTTTTGGTTATAAAGACGGAGGACTTGCTTGACTTATTCGCCAACAACTAGTGTTCAAGCCACAAGCTTTTAGGGCACTTTATAAATGTTTTACAAACATCAATTTTTCTGGCCGCTGCTACAGCAGTTGCTACAACAATACCCCAATTTTTCAGTCATTTGTACATTCCTAATTTTTCTGGCCTCTGCTGCAGCTCTGTGGGTACAAAACTCAAATAAAAAAAAGGCACATAACACTAGTGATTAAACTGTTACGAATTGTACAACTTAACACACCACTCATATCCGGTGGACCATTAAATTGAACGCAAAATGCCACAAATTTGAAAGAGTAGGACCGACCAAGCATCTTTATCCGTCTCTTGGTTGCTCTAAATTATCTCCGTGTTCCATCTATGCCATACCTGTACTCTATTGTGCAAAAGGGTGGCATATGTGGTGTTTCATGCTGTTGTGCCTGTTGTGGGTCGTGGCCCATGATATAAAAAGGCTGAAGGAGAACGACCTGTAGTAATGGGTGCCCCATCCAGTTTTTAGAAAAATGTTCCTGGTTCCTCTCAATTATCTTTGTGTTTCTAAAATGAATGCCATACCTGTACTCGCTTGTGCAAAAGGATGGCATATGTGGTGGTGTTTCCTGCATTTGTTTCTGTTGAGGGTGCTGGACCCTCTTATAAAAAAGCTGAAGGAGAACGACCTGGAGTGGGAGTCCAAGCATGGTTTTTGGGGCTATTTCACTTTTACAAACAATTATCTGTGTGTTTCACAAATCAATGCCGTACCAGTACTCTATTGTTCCAAAGTATGCCATATGTTCTCTTTCCTGCTGGTATTTTGTTTGAGGGTCCTGGACACTCTTATAAAAAGGCCTAAGGTGAAAGAGGTGTACTGGGTGTCCACTCATTTTTCTTTTCTATTTCACATTTGACCAAAATTATCTCTGGTTTTGTAATATCAATGCCGTACCTGTACTCTATTGTTCAAAAGGATGCCATACGTCCTCTTTCCTGCTGGTGTTTTTTTTTGAGTGTCCAGGACCCTCTTATAAAAAGGCCTAAGGAGAAAGAGGTGTACTGGTTGTCCACTCATTTTTATTTTTCTATTTAACAATTGACCAAAATGATCTCTGGGTTTGTAAAATCAATGCTGTACCTGTACTCTATTGTTCAAAAGGATGCCATACGTCCTCTTTCCTGCTGGTGTTTTTTTTGAGGGTCCAGGACCCTCTTATAAAAAGGCCTAAGTAGAAAGAGGTGTACTGGTTGTCCACTCATTTTTATTTTTCTATTTAACAATTGACCAAAATGATCTCTGGGTTTGTAAAATCAATGCTGTACCTGTACTCTATTGTTCAAAAGGATGCCATACGTCCTCTTTCCTGCTGGTGTTTTTTTTTTAGGGTCCAGGACCCTCTTATAAAAAGGCCTAAGGAGAAAGCGGTGTACTGGGTGTCCATCGAATCATTTTTTTTATTCAAATTTCCATTTGCAAAAAATGATCTATGGGTTTCTAAAATAAATGCCTTTCCTGTACTCTATTGTTCAAAAGTATGCCATATGTCCTCTTTCCTGCTGGTGTTTTTTTTGAGGGTCCAGGACCCTCTTATAAAAAGGCCTAAGGAGAAAGAGGTGTACTGGGTGTCCATCGAATCATTTTTTTGTTTCAAATTTCCATTTGAAAAAAAATATCTATGGGTTTCTAAAATCAATGCCTTTCCTGTACTCTATTGTTCAAAAGTATGCCATATGTCCTCTTTCCTGCTGGTGTTTTGTTTGAGGGTCCTGGACCCTCTTATAAAAAGGCCTAAGGAGAAAGAATTGTACTGGGTGTCCATCCGATCATTATTTTGATTCAAATTCACGGTTGCAACAAATTATCCCCGGGTTTCTAAAATCAATGCCTTTCCTATAATCTTTTTTTCACAAAGGATGCCATATGTCCTCTTTCCTACTGCTGGTTTTGTTGAGTGTCCTGGAGCCTCTGCTAAAAAGGCCTAAGGATAAAGAAGTGTAATGGGTATCTATTCAATGTTTTTTTAGATTTCCTGGTTGTAACAAATTTTTTCTGTCTTTCTAAAATCAATGCCTTTCCTGTAATCTATTTTTCAAAAGGATGCCATATGTCCTCTTGCATGCTGTTCTTTCTGTTGAGGCTCTGGAACACTCTTATAAAAAGGACTAAGGATAAAGAAGTGTACTGGGTGTCCAATCAATGTTTTTTTCTATTTCCCGGGTCATATAACTGATCTCTGTGTTTCTAAAATCAATGCCTTTCTTGTAATCTAATTTTCAAAAGTATGCCATATGTCCTCTTTCCTGCTGGTGTTTTTTTTGAGGGTCCAGGACCCTCTTATAAAAAGGCCTAAGGAGAAAGAGGTGTACTGGGTGTCCATCGAATCATTTTTTTGATTCAAATTTCCATTTGCAAAAAATTATCTATGGGTTTCTAAAATCAATGCCTTTCCTGTACTCTTACTCTATTGTTCAAAAGTATGCCATATGTCCTCTTTCCTGCTGGTGTTTTGTTTGAGGGTCCTGGACCCTCTTATAAAAAGGCCTAAGGAGAAAGAATTGTACTGGGTGTCCATCCAATCATTTTTTTGCTTCAAATTCACGGTTGCAACAAGTTATCCCCGGGTTTCTAAAATCAATGCCTTTCCTATAATCTTTTTTTCACAAAGGATGCCATATGTCCTCTTTCCTACTGCTGGTTTTGTTGAGTGTCCTGGAGCCTCTGCTAAAAAGGCCTAAGGATAAAGAAGTGTAATGGGTGTCTATTCAATGTTTTTTTAGATTTCCCGGTTGTAACAAATTTTTTCTGTCTTTCTAAAATCAATGCCTTTCCTGTAATCTATTTTTCAAAAGGATGCCATATGTCCTCTTTCATGCTGTTGTTTCGGTTGAGGCTCCGGGACCCTCTTATTAAAAATGCCTGAGGATAAATAAGTGTAACGGGTGTCTAATGAATGTTTTTTTCTATTTCACGGGTCATATAAATGATCTCTGGGATTCTAAAATCAATGCCTTTCCTGTAATCTATTATTCAAAAGGATGACATATCTCCTCTTTCATGCTGTTGTTTCGTTTGAGGCTCCGGGACCCTTGTATTAAAAAGGCCTGAGGATAAATAAGTGTAACAGGAGTGTAATCAATGTTTTTTTCTATTTCACGGTTGCAAATAATGATCTGTGGGGTTCTAAAATCAATGCCTTTACTGCAATCTTTTATTCAAAAGTATGACATATCTCCTCTTTCATGCTGTTGTTTCGGTTGAGGCTCCGGGACCCTCGTATTAAAAAGGCCTGAGGATCATTAAGTGTAACGGTGTGTAATCAATGTTTTTTTCTATTTCACGGTTGCAAATAATGATCTGTGGGGTTCTAAAATCAATGCCTTTACTGCAATCTTTTATTCAAAAGGATGACATATCTCCTCTTTCATGCTGTTGTTTCGGTTGAGGCTCCGGGACCCTCGTATTAAAAAGGCCTGAGGATAAATAAGAGTAACGGGTGTGTAATCAATGTTTTTTTCTATTTCACGGTTGCAAATAATGATCTGTGGGGTTCTAAAATCAATGCCTTTACTGTAATCTTTTATTCAAAAGGATGACATATCTCCTCTTTCATGCTGTTGTTTCGGTTGAGGCTCCGGGACCCTCTTATTAAAAATGCCTGAGGATAAATAAGTGTAACGGGTGTCTAATGAATGTTTTTTTCTATTTCACGGGTCATATAAATGATCTCTGGGATTCTAAAATCAATGCCTTTCCTGTAATCTATTATTCAAAAGGATGACATATCTCCTCTTTCATGCTGTTGTTTCGTTTAAGGCTCCGGGACCCTCGTATTAAAAAGGCCTGAGGATAAATAAGTGTAACGGGTGTGTAATCAATGTTTTTTTCTATTTCACGGTTGCAAATAATGATCTGTGGGGTTCTAAAATCAATGCCTTTACTGTAATCTTTTATTCAAAAGGATGACATATCCCCTCTTTCATGCTGTTGTTTCGGTTGAGGCTCCGGGACCCTCGTATTAAAAAGGCCTGAGGATAAATAAGTGTAACGGGTGTGTAATCAATGTTTTTTTCTATTTCACTGTTGCAAATAATGATCTGTGGGGTTCTAAAATCAATGCCTTTACTGTAATCTTTTATTCAAAAGGATGACATATCTCCTCTTTCATGCTGTTGTTTCGGTTGAGGCTCCGGGACCCTCTTATTAAAAATGCCTGAGGATAAATAAGTGTAACGGGTGTCTAATGAATGTTTTTTTCTATTTCACAGGTCATATAAATGATCTCTGGGATTCTAAAATCAATGCCTTTCCTGTAATCTATTGTTCAAAAGGATGACATATCTCCTCTTTCATGCTGTTGTTTCATTTGAGGCTCCGGGACCCTCGTATTAAAAAGGCCCGAGGATAAATAAGTGTAACGGGTGTGTAATCAATGTTTTTTTCTATTTCACGGGTCATATAAATGATCTCTGGGATTCTAAAATCAATGCCTTTCCTGTAATCTATTATTCAAAATGATGACATATCTCCTCTTTCATGCTGTTGTTTCAGTTGAGGTTCTGGGATCCTCGTATTAAAAAGGCCCGAGGATAAATAAGTTTAACGGGTGTCTAATGAATGTTTTTTTCTATTTCACGGTTGCAAATAATGATCTGTGGGCTTCTAAAATCAATGCCTTTCCTGTAATCTATTATTCAAAAGGATGACATATCTCCTCTTTCATGCTGTTGTTTCGGTTGAGGCTCCGGGACCCTCTTATTAAAAATGCCTGAGGATAAATAAGTGTAATGGGTGTCTAATGAATGTTTTTTTCTATTTCACGGTTGCAAATAATGATCTGTGTGTTTCTAAAATCAATGCCTTTCCTGTTATCTATTATTCAAAAGGATGACATATCTCCTCTTTCATGCTGTTGTTTCGGTTGAGGCTCCGGGACACTCGTATTAAAAAGGCCTGAGGATAAATAAGTGTAACGGGTGTCTAATCAATGTTTTTTTCTATTTCACGGTTGCAAATAATGATCTGTGGGGTTCTAAAATCAATGCCTTTACTGTAATCTTTTATTCAAAAGGATGACATATCTCCTCTTTCATGCTGTTGTTTCGGTTGAGGCTCCGGGACCCTCTTATTAAAAATGCCTGAGGATAAATAAGTGTAACGGGTGTCTAATGAATGTTTTTTTCTATTTCACGGGTCATATAAATGATCTCTGGGATTCTAAAATCAATGCCTTTCCTGTAATCTATTATTCAAAAGGATGACATATCTCCTCTTTCATGCTGTTGTTTCGTTTGAGTCTCCAGGACCCTCGTATTAAAAAGGCCTGAGGATAAATAAGTGTAACGGGTATCTAATGAATGTTTTTTTTTATTTCCCGGGTCATATAAATGATCTCTGGGATTCTAAAATCAATGCCTTTCCTGTAATCTATTATTCAAAAGCATGACATATCTCCTCTTTCATGCTGTTGTTTCGGTTGAGGCTCCGGGACCCTCGTATTAAAAAGGCCTGAGCATAAATAAGTGTAACGGGTGTCTAATCAATGTTTTTTTATATTTCACGGTTGCAAATAATGATCTGTGGGTTTCTAAAATCAATGCCTTTCCTGTAATCTATTATTCAAAAGGATGACATATCTCCTCTTTCATGCTGTGGTTTCGGTTGAGGCTCCGGGACCCTCTTATTAAAAATGCCTGAGGATAAATAAGTGTAACGGGTGTCTAATGAATGTTTTTTTCTATTTCACGGTTGCAAATAATGATCTGTGGGTTTCTAAAATCAATGCCGTTCCTGTAATCTATTATTCAAAAGGATGACATATCTCCTCTTTCATGCTGTTGTTTCGGTTGAGGCTCCGGGACCCTCGTATTAAAAAGGCCTGAGGATAAATAAGTGTAACGGGTGTCTAATCAATGTTTTTTTCTATTTCACGGTTGCAAATAATGATCTGTGTGTTTCTAAAATCAATGCCTTTCCTGTAATCTTTTATTCAAAAGGATGACATATCTCCTCTTTCATGCTGTTGTTTCGGTTGAGGCTCCGGGACCCTCGTATTAAAAAGGCCTGAGCATAAATAAGTGTAACGGGTGTCTAATCAATGTTTTTTTCTAATTTCACGGTTGCAAATAATGATCTGTGGGTTTCTAAAATCAATGCCTTTCCTGTAATCTATTATTCAAAAGGATGACATATCTCCTCTTTCATGCTGTTGTTTCGTTTGAGGCTCCGGGACCCTCGTATTAAAAAGGCCTGAGGATAAATAAGTGTAACGGGTATCTAATGAATGTTTTTTTCGATTTCCCGGGTCATATAAATGATCTCTGGGATTCTAAAATCAATGCCTTTCCTGTAATCTATTATTCAAAAGGATGACAGTACTACCAAAATACAGCCAATGAAGGGCCTTAGGAATACCGAGCCAAGGTTGGATTGTAGTATTTGGTTAGGCTAATCATGATGGCCATGTAGACCACCACCACCGAGAGTCCTGGAAGTAACAGGGATGAGATGAAAGAGCTAAGAATAGTAGAACTTGAAACAACAGAATTAGCCATGGGTGTTAGTGCAAAACCGCTTGGCTTTTCTTTGGCTTTGGGTGCGGCTATTCATGCAGGCCATATAGAGCTCCACCATTCGGTGTCGTATCAGCTATTAAACTAATAAGAACAGTACTACCAAAATACAGCCAATGAAGGGCCTTAGGAAGACTGAACCAAGGTTGGATTGTAGTATTTGGTTAGGCTAATCATGATGGCCATGTAGACCACCACCACCGAGAGTCATGGAAGTAACAGGGATGAGATGAAAGAGCTAAGAATAGTAGAACTTGAAACAACAGAGTTAGCCATGGGTGTTAGTGCAAAACTGCTTGGCTTTTTTTTTGGCTTTGGGTGCGGCTATTCATGCAGGCCATATAGAGCTGACAACATTCGCTGTCGTATCAGCTATTAAACTAATAAGAACAGTACTACCAAAATACAGCCAATGAAGGGCCTTAGGAAGACTGAGCCAAGGTTGGATTGTAGTATTTGGTTAGGCTAATCATGATGGCCATGTAGACCACCACCACAGAGAGTCCTGGAAGTAACAGGGATGAGATGAAAGAGCTAAGAATAGTAGAACTTGAAACAACAGAGTTAGCCATGGGTGTTAGTGCAAAACCGCTTGGCTTTTTTTTGGCTTTGGGTGCAGCTATTCATGCAGGCCATATAGAGCTGACAACATTCGGTGTCGTATCAGCTATTAAACTAATAAGAAGAGTACTACCAAAATACAGCCAATGAAGGGCCTTAGGAAGACTGAGCCAAGGATGGATTGTAGTATTTGGTTAGGCTAATCATGATGGCCATGTAGACCACCACCACCGAGAGTCCTGGAAGTAACAGGGATGAGATGAAAGAGCTAAGAATAGTAGAACTTGAAACAACAGAGTTAGCCATGGGTGTTAGTGCAAAACCGCTTGGCTTTTTTTTGGCTTTGGGTGCGGCTATTCATGCAGGCCATATAGAGCTACCACCATTCGGTGTCGTATCAGCTATTAAACTAATAAGAACAGTACTACCAAAATACAGCCAATGAAGGGCCTTAGGAAGACTGAGCCAAGGTTGGATTGTAGTATTTGGTTAGGCTAATCATGATGGCCATGTAGACCACCACCACCGAGAGTCCTGGAAGTAACAGGGATGATGAGATGAAAGTGCTAAGAATAGTACTACTTGAAACAACAGAGTTAGCCATGGGTGGTAATCCAAGACCGCTTGGATTTATTTTTGTATTGGGTGCGGCTAATCATGCAGGCCATATAGAGCTGCCACCATTCGGTGTTGTATCAGCTATAAAAATAATAAGAACTGTACTATCAAAATACAGACAATGAAGGGCCTATGAAGACTGAGCAAAGGTTGGATTGTAGTATTTTGTTCGGCTAATCATGATGGCCATGTAGACCACCCTTAACAGGGATGAAAGTGCTAAGAATAGTACTAATTGAAACAACCAAGTTAGCCATGGGTGTTAGTCTAAGACCACTCGGCTTTTTTGGGGTTTGGGTGCAGCTAATCATGAAGGCCAGATAGACCTGCCATCATTTGGTGTTGTAACAGGTATGAAACTGCAAAGAACAGTACTACTTAACACAACCTACTTACCATGGGTCCCAGAGCATATGTTTGGTTGTTATATTTTGTAAGGGTAATCATGCAGGCCATATAGACCTCCACCAATAGGGTGAGTATGAGTAACAGCTATTAAAATGCAAAGGACATTACTAATTAACACAACATAGTTACCATGGGTCGCAGTCCAAGAGCAGATGTCTTATTATTATATTTTGTATGGGTAATCATCCAGGCCGTATAGACCTCACCAAATAGGGGGAGTTACAGAGATTAAAGTGCTAAGAATGGTAGTACTTAAAACACAACCTAGTTAAAATAGGTAGCAGACCACATGTCTTATTATTATAATTTTTCAGGGTAATCTGGCAGGCCATATAGAACTCCCCCGATAGGGGGGGGGGAACAGGGATTAAAGTGCTAAGAAAAGTACTAATTAACACAAGCTAGTTGGGTCCTAGAACGCATGTTTGATTATTAGAATTTATTAGGGTAATTATATATCTAACAAATCTATCTATTTCTCTTCTATCGATTCTATCTAACTATCAATCTATGTATATCTATCCTATCTATCAATCTATCTTCTGTCCGGGATGTTTTGAGACAGCCGCTTTGGGAATGTTAGTTGATTTAGACCCATTATGGCTTAAAAGCAGACTCTGCATAAACTATGTAATTTTCCATGGGAGTTTTGCCAGGGATCCCCCTCCAGCATGCGACAGTCCAGGTGTTAGTACCCTTGAAACAACTTTTCCATCACTATTGTGGCCAGAAAGAGTCCTTGTAGGTTTTAAAGTTCGCCTGCCTATTGAATTCAATGGCGGTTCGCACGGTTCGCGCGTTCGCGAACAATACCGGAAGTTCGAGTCCGCCGTTCGCGAACCGAAAATTTTAGGTTCGCGACATCACTACTTCCAACCAACTGCTCCTAGACGAGGGGGTCTGGTGCAGCAAACTAGGAGACAATGTGTTACGTAGTGTGCACCCCCTCCTTGATACAAAGTTACAGCCTTGTGATACAAAGTCCTTAAGGCTGTCTTCGGCTGTGAGGATAGGGAGGTGCTTTTTCACAATGTCACAAATATGTCCACCTGGGTGGAGTCTTTACTCCAGCCCATAGTGTACAAACTCCCCTCATATCTTAAGGACACCAACCCCCCTCTGAATTGTCTGCAGCAGACTACTTGGAATGGACAATCAGAATGGCTAACGGTTGATGTGGTGGGCTTGTATTCAGCCATTCCACACTCATGTGGCCTTGAGGCCGTAAGATACATGTTAGATACCTTTAACAATTATGATAACTGTCTTAAACGGTTTTTGCTGCAGACACTTAAGTTTTTGCTTTCCCATACCTTCTTTCAATTCAACAGTATTTTCTACCTTCAGAAGCGTGGCACGGCCATGGGGGCAAAATTTGCCCCAGCCTATGCCAACCTATTTATGGGTTGGTGGGAGGTGTGCCATGTTTTTGCAGCAAGAAATGCATTTAAATCTGATATTTAGATGTATAAAAGATACATTGATGACCTCCTCTTCATCTGGACAGGAGGTCATGAAAGTATGATTCATTTTGTGCACTATCTGAACACTAATAATGTTCACCTCCAGTTTATATATGCTTGGAACTCCATCTGAATACCATACTTGGATCTTCTTCTGATAGGGGACACTGATACACATAGTGTCAAAACTACCCTATATCGTAAACCAATTGCTTCTAACGCCATTTTACATGGCAGTAGCAACCACCCAAAACATACAGGATTTGACGTAGCAAAAGACCAGTTCATCCGTGTAAAAAGGAATTGCATGGATGAACAAGACTTTGAGAAAGAAAGCCTGATATTGGTGAATGACCTTCTTGATAGGGGTTACAATAAAAGGGTGGTAAATCGTGCTCTTTTAGAGGTTAGCCGCATGGTTTGGAAGCAATTACTTGTGGAACAAAGTTCTAAGATATATAAGAAAAAGAACTTTGATGCTTCCAAACCTATTTTTGTAACCTCCTACAGTGCGTAGTTTGGTACTATCTGTGACATTGTTAAAAAGCACCTCCCTATCCTCACAGCCGAAGACAGCCTTAAGGACTTTGTTTCACAAGGCTGTAACTTTGTATCAAGGAGGGGGTGCACACTAGGTAACACATTGTCTCCTAGTTTGCTGCGCCAGACCCCCTCGTCTAGGAGCAGTTGGTTGGAAGTCAAGGGGAACTATAGATGCTATTTCAGTAATTGCATATCCTGTAGTTTTACTCGAACCTCACGCAATTTTCAGTCATATGTTACTCAAAGAATATATGACCTTGACTCCTACACCAACTACCGTTCCACCTTTGTAATCTACCTTGTAGATTGCACCCAATGTAAGAAGCAGTATGTTGGGTGCACTACCAGGGAGGGCAGAAGCAGGATCAGGGGGCACCTTAAAAATATTGAAAATGGTATTGAGTGCTCCGATCTTGCAAGACATTTTATTTATTATCATGACAAAGTGGTTGCGACGCTAAAATGGCATTTGATCATATCAGACCCTCCATTAGTGGAGGAAATAGATCAGCTAAACTATTGTACAAGGAAGCTTTCTGGATCTTCAGAATGCAGACTAGAAGAGCTAAAGGCTTTAACATAGATGGCGACATCATAAATTTTTGGTGTCACCAACATTAACCCTAGGGTAATACATCATTGGTACTCCACATTATTATTTAGTATATATGTTAAATCTTTCAAATTTCTCTCCCCCAATATGGCAGCTTACCATATACATTAACTAATTTCCCTATTTAATCAGAATACTTACATGTAGCTTTCATCCATCACCCTCTGATAATAAATACATTGTTCCCTTTAGATTTTGCATGGCTAATTACTAATGTTAGGCCCCGTTCTTCTATGTTAGCATCTTATAGCTTTATAGGGACCCTATATATATCTGATATTGGATGTCAGTGGCTTTCTCATATGTGTTAATGTATTAAGAATATATATATGTTATTGCTGCTGCTGCTACTTAATGCAATTCTTCTTTGGGGTGTTTGTCATTTAAACTTTGATTTGATATTTTGGTCTACAGGGTTATTATGTTAATGCTATTGGTGCTTCACATCCATTCTTTCAGGTTTCATATGTAAATCCTATTATTATGTATCCCATTTAGTCTTGTTCAATCTATGCAGGTTACGCCCCCTTTAAATTGCAATCTAGGAGTTGTTGCATCTGAGGACACAGGTGTACTTAAGGAGCTATCTCTTCTCTATTAGTTGAGTCCATGATTAAGGCAGTAAGCTGCCGAAACGCGTAGGACTGTTTTTTTCTTTCTTAGATTGCCAGGAGAATTTTTGCGTTTTAAGCTGTTTTATGTACCTCCATTAAGCAATAAATAACTTTGGCCTAGATTTGGAGTTTTGTCGGTAAGGACCCGCGTAGCTAAAGCCGGCTTTTTTCTGGCCGCACCATAAAAATAACTCTGGTATTGAGAGTCCACATAAAGGCTGCGTTATGCTCCAAAAAAGGAGCGTAGAGCATTTTTAACGCAACTTCAACTCTCGATACCAGAGTTGCTTACGGACGCGGCCAGCCTCAAAAACGTGCTCGTGCACGATTCCCCCATAGGAAACAATGGGGCTGTTTGAGCTGAAAAAAAACCTAACACCTGCAAAAAAGCCGCGTTCAGCTACTAACGTAGCCCCATTGTTTGCTATGCGTAAACACTTCCTACGTCTGCACCTAACACTCTAACATGTACCCCGAGTCTAAACACCCCTAACCTTACACTTATTAACCCCTATTCTGCCGCCCCCGCTATCGCTGACCCCTGCATATTTTTTTTAACCCCTAATCTGCCGCTCCGTAAACCGCCGCTACTTACATTATCCCTATGTCTACCTAATCTGCTGCCCCTAACACCGCCGACCCCTATATTATATTTATTAACCCCTAATCTGCTCCCCACAACGTCGCCTCCACCTGCCTACACTTATTAACCCCTAATCTGCCGACTGGAGCTCACCGCTATTCTAATAAATGTATTAACCCCTAAAGCTAAGTCTAACCCTAACACTAACACCCCCCTAAGTTAAATATAATTTTAATCTAACGAAATTAATTAACTTTTATTAACCCCTTAAGGACCAGCAATGTACCCTGTATGTCACTGGCCTTTTTTTGGGACTTAATTGTTTTATAGCGTGGTCTTGCCACCAGCGTTGAGACTGCTCTATTCCACAAAGCCTGCTGGAGGGAGGGCATTAATAGCATGTTCTTGCTAGACTTGTGCTATTATGTCCTGAAAAAACCCTTAATGACCAGTGACATACAGGGTACATTGTGGTCATTAAGGGGTTAAATAAATTATTCCTATTTAAAGCTAAATACTTACCTGTAAAATAAATCCTAATATAGCTACAAAATAAATTATAATTACATTGTAGCTATTTTAGGATTAATATTTATTTTACAGGTAACTTTGTATTTATTTTAACCAGGTACAATAGCTATTAAATAGTTAAGAACTATTTAATAGTTAACTAGTTAAAATAATTACAACATTACCTGTAAAATAAATCCTAACCTAAGTTACAATTAAACCTAACACTATACTATCATTAAATTAATTAAATAAAATACCTACAATTACCTACAATTAAACCTAACACTACACTATCAATAAATTAATTAAATACAATATCTACAAATAACTACAATGAAATAAACTAACTAAAGTACAAAAAATAAAAAAATATCTACAAACATAAGAAAAATATTACAACAATTTTAAACTAATTACACCTACTCTAAGCCCCCTAATAAAATAACAAAGACCCCCAAAATAAAAAATGCCCTACCCTATTCTAAATTAATAAAGTTAAAAGCTCTTTTACCTTACCAGCCCTGAACAGGGCCCTTTGCGGGGCATGCCCCAAGAAGTTCAGCTCTTTTGCCTGTAAAAAAAAAACATACAATACCCCCCCCCCAACATTACAACCCACCACCCACATACCCCTAATCTAACCCAAACCCCCCTTAAATAAACCTAACACTAAGCCCCTGAAGATCATCCTTCCTTGTCTTCACCTCACCAGGTATCACTGATCCGTCCTGGCTCCAAAATCTTCATCCAACCCAAGCGGGGGCTCGCGATCCATCATCCGGTGGCTGAAGAGGTCCAGAAGAGGCTCCAGAGTCTTCATCCTATCCGGGAAGAAGAGGCGATCCGGACCGGCAACCATCTTGATCCAAGCGGCATCTTCTATCTTCATCCGATGACGACCGGCTCCATCCTGAAGACCTCCACCGCGGACCCATCTTCTTCCGGCGACGTCCAACTGAAAAATGACGGTTCCTTTAAGGAACGTCATCCAAGGTGGCGTCCCTCGAATTCCGATTGGCTGATAGGATTCTATCAGCCAATCGGAATTAAGGTAGGAATATTCTGATTGGCCGATCGGAACAGCCAATAGAATGCGAGCTCAATCTGATTGGCTGATTGGATCAGCCAATCGGATTGAACTTGATTCTGATTGGCTGATTCCATCAGCCAATCAGAATATTCCTACCTTAATTCCGATTGGCTGATAGAATCCTATCAGCCAATCGGAATTCGAGGGACGCCATCTTGGATGACGTCCCTTAAAGGAACCGTCATTCTTCAGTTGGACGTCGCCGGAAGAAGATGGGTCCGCGGTGGAGGTCTTCAGGATGGAGCCGGTCGTCATCGGATGAAGATAGAAGATGCCGCTTGGATCAAGATGGTTGCCAGTCCGGATCGCCTCTTCTTCCCGGATAGGATGAAGACTTTGGAGCCTCTTCTGGACCTCTTCAGCCACCGGATGATGGATCGCCAGCCCCCGCTTGGGTTGGATGAAGATTTTGGAGCCAGGACGGATCGGTGATACCTGGTGAGGTGAAGACAAGGTAGGATGATCTTCAGGGGCTTAGTGTTAGGTTTATTTAAGGGGGGTTTGGGTTAGATTAGGGGTATGTGGGTGGTGGGTTGTAATGTTGTGGGGGGGGGGGGTATTGTATGTTTTTTTTTACAGGCAAAAGAGCTGAACTTCTTGGAGCATGCCCCGCAAAGGGCCCTGTTCAGGGCTGGTAAGGTAAAAGAGCTTTGAACTTTATTAATTTAGAATAGGGTAGGGCATTTTTTATTTTGGGGGTCTTTGTTATTTTATTAGGGGGCTTAGAGTAGGTGTAATTAGTTTAAAATTGTTGTAATATTTTTCTTATGTTTGTAAATATTTTTTTATTTTTTGTAACTTAGTTCTTTTTTATTTTTTGTACTTTAGTTAGTTTATTTCATTGTAGTTATTTGTAGATATTGCATTTAATTAATGTATTGATAGTGTAGTGTTAGGTTTAATTGTAGGTAATTATAGGTATTTTATTTAATTAATTTAATGATAGTATAGTGTTAGGTTTAATTGTAACTTAGGTTAGGATTTATTTTACAGGTAATTTTGTAATTATTTTAACTAGGTAGCTATTAAATAGTTCTTAACTATTTAATAGTTATTGTACATGGTTAAAATAATTACAAAGTTGCCTGTAAAATAAATATTAATCCTAAAATAGCTACAATGTAATTATAATTTATATTGTAGCTATATTAGGATTTATTTTACAGGTAAGTATTTAGCTTTAAATAGGAATAATTTATTTAATAAGAGTTAATTAATTTTGTTAGATTAAAATTATATTTAAGTTAGGGGGGTGTTAGTGTTAGGGTTAGACTTAGCTTTAGGGGTTAATACATTTATTAGAATAGCGGTGAGCTCCAGTCGGCAGATTAGGGGTTAATAATTGAAGTTAGGTGTCGGCGATGTTAGGGAGGGCAGATTAGGGGTTAATACTATTTATTATAGGGTTAGTGAGGCGGATTAGGGGTTAATAACTTTATTATAGTAGCGGTGCGGTCCCCTCGGCAGATTAGGGGTTAATAAGTGTAGGCAGGTGGAGGCGACGTTGAGGGGGGCAGATTAGGGGTTAATAAATATAATATAGGGGTCGGCGGTGTTAGGGGCAGCAGATTAGGGGTACATAGCTATAAGAAAAGTTCCAAAAGAAGTTAGTGGAGGTGTATGCAGGCAGCACAACTTAGTTTAAAAAAATAATGAAGTTTATTAAATCATTTAAAAACTGATACAAGCACAGAAACAAATGTTACCCAAACACACAGGGGAAAGACTGCCTTCCGACGCGTTTCCTGCTCAGACTGAGCACTTCATCAGGGACCCTGATGAAGTGCTCAGTCTGAGCAGGAAACGCGTCGGAAGGCAGTCTTTCCCCTGTGTGTTTGGGTAACATTTGTTTCTGTGCTTGTATCAGTTTTTAAATGATTTAATAAACTTCATTATTTTTTTAAACTAAGTTGTGCTGCCTGCATACACCTCCACTAACTTCTTTTGGAACTTTTCATGTATTATGTCAGCGCAAGGAAAACGCTGAGGAGGGGTGTATGCTACTTTTAAACAGTGTGTCTTTCAAAGCAACTACAGCCTGCACAGCAGACAATCAGTGAGCTACCTTGCAGGTGTGTACAGCGTGTGAGGATAACTAAGAGGAATCGACACGGATCAGAACTACAACCACTAACACTGATATCAGCCCTTCCTGCGGTGAGTAGGACCGGAATCTATGAAATTATATACTGTGATTACCAAGCCAGTTGTTTGATACCGGTGTGGGTACTGTGAATAGTGGTACTAAACATAATCATAATCTTTGAAGTGAACATAAGGATACACATCTTAAAACTCACACGCCATTGAAAAGAATATATACACACCTGTGACCATTAAACAAGTGGATGCCGGCTCTTTAATAATACACACGTTATTAAAATTGAATATACTAACATACCATTTAGTGCTCCACCAATGTGTATTAAATATAATCAAGCTTGTTGATTTATACTGCTTTGGAACATAACGTATACACTGTCGTTCAACATTTCATGGGACCTATTGCAATCGGGGTTTTTTGAGTCTATTGTATGAATGTTGGCTGTTGTACATAGCTATAATGTAGGTGGCGGCGCTTTGCGGACGGCAGATTAGGGGTTAATTATTGTAGGTAGCTGGCGGCGACGTTGTGGGGGGCAGATTAGGGGTTAATAAATATAATAAAGGGGTCGGCGGTGTTAGGGGCAGCAGATTAGGGGTACATAAGTATAACGTAGGTGGCGGTCGGCAGATTAGGGGTTAAAAAAATTTAATCGAGTGGCGGGGATGTGGGGGGGACCTCGGTTTAGGGGTACATAGGTAGTTTATGGGTGTTAGTGTACTTTAGAGTACAGTAGTTAAGAGCTTTATGAACCGGCGTTAGCCCAGAAAGCTCTTAACTACTGACTTTTTTCCTGCGGCTGGAGTTTTGTCGTTAGATTTCTAACGCTCACTTCAGCCACGACTCTAAATACCGGAGTTAGAAAAATCCCATTGAAAAGATAGGATACGCAATTTACGTAAGGGGATCTGTGGTATGGAAAAGTCGCGGCTGAAAAGTGAGCGTTAGACCCTTTTTTGAGTGACTCCAAATACCGGAGTTAGCCTTAAACCAGCGTTAGGAGCCTCTAACGCTGGTTTTCACGGCTACCGCCAAACTCCAAATCTAGGCCTTTGTGATTTTGAATGCTTGGAAGGCTTGCTGGTTTCTTCGCTTGTTACAAAGTGAAATGTTGGCAACAATGGTATATACTTGTTAGTGCTACTGTTTATGAGGTATACTGGTTAGTTATTTACAAGATATACTGGTTAGTTCTATATGAGGTATACTGGTTAGTGATATATGGGATATACTGGTTAGTCAGTGATATAAGAGGTATACTGATTAGTGCTATATGAGGTATACTGGCTAGTGCTATAAGAGGTATACTGGTTTGTGATATACAAGGTATACTGGTTAGTGCTATATTAACTATAATGGCTAGGGATATATGGGATATACTGGTTAGTGCTTATGATGTCTTGATAAAACTCAAAGCAGGGCGAAACGTGTTCACCAGGACTTTCACATATCTTTGCCACATTGGACATCCACAAACTTGTCTGCTGATACACCCACTTTGGGGAGTTCCCCTATGCCCTGACAAAGTTGACTTTGATGTGAGAAAGACTGTGTATCGCTATGATACAGGATACATGTACAGTATGCTTGAACTTAGAGATTTGAATTAGGGAACTGAGCTAGAAATTGGCTGATTGTGTTGAATCACAGCAGTACGCAGGCAGGAGGACGCCTTTGAGCGAATAGGCTGTCTGTCATCTGCATGAATGATTGTTGTTTCTCTCTATGCCTAATACATTCAATATACCATTCGCACCTTTCCCTCTGGCTACATGGCCCTTTGTTTTTAAAAAATTTTGGGATATAGATCAAATTAAGAGGTGGCTGTGATATTTCCCACCTTCCTATATTCCCAATTATAGATATTGTCACACTTGTATATATGTTCAAAAAAGTGTTATGTTTTAAACCATATTTCTATGGATATACTAGTTAGTGCTATATGTTGTCTTGATAAAGTCCAAAGCAGGGTGAAACACGTTGACCAGGACTCTCACATATCTTTGCCACATTGGACATCCACAAACTTGTCTGCTGATAACACCCACTTTGGGGAGTTCCAAGCTTAGAACGGAGGGAGGTGTTTATAATAAGAAGGATTTGGTGATTAACTCCTTAAATAAGGTTTTTATTTTGCCCAGGACAATCCTTTGAGATCCACTTGCATAGTGGAAACAAATATTTTGTTCTTCTAAATAGCGTTAGTCAACCTTCAAACTGAACAATCCAGTGACCTCTAACCTCTGTAAAACCAGATGGCGGTTACGTGATCCCCCTCAGGCTGTGAATTCCAGCTTGCTACAACACTCTCTAAGACGTGAGGAGACCCGGATAACTACTTAATTAGGACAACACAGTGTGCGAGACGCACACAAAGGTAACATAATCATATTATCCTTTTTGTTTCCAACATCCCTCTGGACGCGGCAAGACACCGCAGAGGGCATTGTCAGCATCCATTCTATTAAGAAGGTAAAAGTTCTTCCAACTCCATCAAGTACTAACTTTTAAATACTATCTCTAATTTATATGCAAACCAATATTGGGTGGCAATTAGTTCATGGGACATTTTGACATATGTATAGATGTTTATAGATTGGTGACCCGCTGAGGTTTTTTATACTGTAACTTACTTATTTGAACACTTGCAACTGTGGATTTGATAGGGTTGCTATACCCTTTTTTACTTTATTTGTTATTTTTATAGGGAGACGTCCCTGTTTTATCTAACATTTTAATCATCAGTGTCTGGCTATAATTTTAATATTAAAATAAAAATATTTTGACTTCTAAAACATTTACATTTGGTTTATTCTATAACAACAAGGTCCATGCTAGACCAGCGCTACTACTTCACACACTCTTTGTCAGTTTAGTCTGCACATTTGTTAATACCCAGCATGAAACATGTACAGTATATATGATTAAATGTTCAGTTGTACAATTGTGCATAAGTATAGGTCTAAACACTGCCAATGTTTAGTATGTACCACAAGGATTTATGAGGGAATAGTAGCTCTTTGCTATTAACAAATTAACTTTATTTGTATACCATGTATATAGTTACATATTTCAGTGAGTCTTTTTGACCCACATGTGTGTTGGTGAGGTTACATTCATGTGAGTTGTTTTTAGCCAATCATATGGCAGTTTTAAGCTTATAAGGTATAAGCAATAGGTGATACCCATGCTACGATTACTGTTCAATGTCGAAACGCGTCAGCGGGTAACAGAGCACCCCACCAACACTCCGACTTCCTTAGCCTTACGTTTTGACATTTTGATGTGTACCCATCCATGTTCTCTTTGCAATAAAGAGTTTTACGTTCACCAGTGCTCCTGTCTTCTGATGTTTACAATATACTGGTTAGTGATATATGAGTTATAAGGGTTAGTGATATATGGGATATACTGGTTACTGATATACGGGTTATACTGGTTAGTTATATATGATATCTACTGGTTAGTGATATATGAGGTATACTGGTTAGTATTGTATCACATATATTGGCAAATGATGTATGAGCAAGGTGATGATATCAAGGAGAGGCAGGTCTAATAGGGAAGAGTTCATTTATATAATCAGCCTGTTATAAGCTAAACAATTTACATTTATATTATTCTTACATGCAGATGTTCTGTGCCTGCAGATGTGCCAGATAATTATATATGGCCTCATTCCCTGGCCCACACCTCAGGCCTATCTGTGACCTGCTTACTGTAATATCTGGGGATAAACTGACTGATCAGAGAGCGCTGAGAAATGCAAAAACCGAGAGTGAGAGAAAATGCACAGAAGCTGAAAAGTGGCAAAGCACAGGACAGCACAGAGCTATAGACGAGAGCGCAGAGCTATAGGTGAGAGCACAGAGATACAGGAGAGAGTACAAGAGAGTGCAGAGCTATGAGTGAGAGCACGGAGGGAAGTGAAGAGCTATAGGCAAGAGCGCAGAGCTATAGGTGAGAGCACGGAGGAGAGCAAATATGGGGAGAGCAGAGATCTAAAGGCAGGAGCAGCGATTAGAGCGCAGAGATCTACAGGCAGGAGCAGCGATTAGAGCGCAGAGCTATAGGCGAGAGTATAGCTATGAGTGAGAGCGCAGAGGGAAGTGTAGAGCTACGAGTGAGAGCATAGGGAGAAGTGTATAACTATGAGTGAGAGCACAGAGGGAAGTGTAGAACTATGAGTGAGAGCGCAGAGGGAAATGTAGAACTATGAGTGAGAGCGCAGAGGGAAGTGTAGAACTATGAATGAGAGCGCAGAGGGAAGTGTAGAACTATGATTGAGAGTGCAGAGGGAAGTGTAGAACTATGAGTGAGAGCACAGAGGGAAGTGTAGTACTATGAGTGAGAGCAAAGAGGGAAGTGTAGAACTATGAGTGAGAGCGCAGAGGGAAGTGTAGAACTATGAGTGAGAGCGCAGAGGGAAGTGTAGAACTATGAGTGAGAGCGAAGAGGGAAGTGTAGAACTATGAGTGAGAGCGCAGAGGGAAGTGTAGAACTATGAGTGAGAGCGCAGAAGGAAGTGTAGAACTATGAGTAAGAGCGCAGAGGGAAGTGTAGAGCTATGAATGAGAGCGCAGAGGGAAGTGTAGAGCTATGAATGAGAGCGCAGAGGGAAGTGTAGAACTATGATTGAGAGTGCAGAGGGAAGTGTAGAACTATGAGTGAGAGTGAAGAGGGAAGTGTAGAACTATAAGTGAGAGCGCAGAGGGAAGTGTAGAACTATAAGTGAGAGCGCAGAGGGAAGTGTAGAACTATGAGTGAGAGCGCAGAGGGAAGTGTAGAACTATGAGTGAGAGCGCAGAGGGAAGTGTAGAGCTATGAGTGAGAGCGCAGAGGGAAGTGTAGAGCTATGAATGAGAGCGCAGAGGGAAGTGTAGAACTATGATTGAGAGTGCAGAGGGAAGTGTAGAACTATGAGTGAGAGCACAGAGGGAAGTGTAGTACTATGAGTGAGAGCGCAGAGGGAAGTGTAGAGCAATGAGGGAGAGCGCACAGGGAAGTGTAGAACTATGAGTGAGAGTGCACAGAGGGAAGTGTAGAACTATGAGTGAGAGTGCACAGAGGGAAGTGTAGAACTATGAGTGATAGCGAAGAGGGAAGTGTAGAACTATGAGTGAGAGCGCAGAGGGAAGTGTAGAACTATGATTGAGAGTGCAGAGGGAAGTGTAGAACTATGAGTGAGAGCACAGAGGGAAGTGTAGTACTATGAGTGAGAGCACAGAGGGAAGTGTAGAACTATGAGTGAGAGCGCAGAGGGAAGTGTAGAACTATGAGTGAGAGTGAAGAGGGAAGTATAGAACTATAAGTGAGAGCGCAGAGGGAAGTGTAGAACTATGAGTGAGAGCGAAGAGGGAAGTGTAGAACTATGAGTGAGAGCGCAGAGGGAAGTGTAGAACTCTGAGTGAGAGCGCAGAAGGAAGTGTAGAACTATGAGTGAGAGCACAGAGGGAAGTGTAGAGCTATGAATGAGAGCGCAGAGGGAAGTGTAGAACTATGATTGAGAGTGCAGAGGGAAGTGTAGAACTATGAGTGAGAGTGAAGAGGGAAGTGTAGAACTATAAGTGAGAGCGCAGAGGGAAGTGTAGAACTATAAGTGAGAGCGCAGAGGGAAGTGTAGAACTATGAGTGAGAGCGCAGAGGGAAGTGTAGAACTATGAGTGAGAGCGCAGAGGGAAGTGTAGAGCTATGAGTGAGAGCGCAGAGGGAAGTGTAGAGCTATGAATGAAAGCGCAGAGGGAAGTGTAGAACTATGATTGAGAGTGCAGAGGGAAGTGTAGAACTATGAGTGAGAGCACAGAGGGAAGTGTAGTACTATGAGTGAGAGCGCAGAGGGAAGTGTAGAGCAATGAGGGAGAGCGCACAGGGAAGTGTAGAACTATGAGTGAGAGTGCACAGATGGAAGTGTAGAACTATGAGTGAGAGTGCACAGAGGGAAGTGTAGAACTATGAGTGATAGCGAAGAGGGAAGTGTAGAACTATGAGTGAGAGCGCAGAGGGAAGTGTAGAACTATGAGTGAGAGCGAAGAGGGAAATGTAGAACTATGAGTGAGAGCGAAGAGGGAAGTGTAGAACTATGAGTCAGAGCGAAGAGGGAAGTGTAGAACTATGAGTGAGAGCGCAGAGGGAAGTGTAGAACTATGAGTGAGAGCGAAGAGGGAAGTGTAGAACTATGAGTGAGAGCGCAGAGAGAAGTGTAGAACTATGAATGAGAGCGCAGAGGGAAGTGTAGAACTATGAGTGAGAGCGCAGAGGGAAGAGTAGAACTATGAGTGAGAGCGCAGAGGGAAGTGTAGAACTATGAGTGAGAGAGCAGAGGGAAGTGTAGAACTATGAGTGAGAGCGCAGAGGGAAGTGTAGAACTATGAGTGAGAGCGCAGAGGGAAGTGTAGAACTATGATTGAGAGTTCAGAGGGAAGTGTAGAACTATGAGTTAGAGCGCAGAGGGAAGAGAACTATGAGTGAGAGCGCAGAGGGAAGTGTAGAACTATGAGTGAGTGCGCAGAAGTACGTGTAGACCTATGAGGGAGAGCGCAGAGGGAAGTGTAGAACTATGAATGAGAGCGCAGAGGGAAGTGTAGAACTATGACTGAGAGTGCAGAAGGAAGTGTAGAACTATGAGTGAGAGCGCAGAGGGAAGTGTAGAACTATGAGTGAGAGCACAGAGGGAAGTGTTGAGCTATGAGTGACATTGTGGAGGGAAGTGTAGAACTATGAGTGAGAGCACATAGGGAAGTCTAGAGCTATGAGTGAGAGCGTAGAAGGAAGACTGTAGAGCTATGAGTGAGAGCACAGAGGGAAGTGTAGAACTATAAGTGAGAGCACAGAAGGAAGTGTAGAACTATGAGTGAGAGCACAGAGGGAAGTGTAGAACTATGAGTGAGAGCACAGAGGGAAGTGTAGAACTATGAGTGAGAGCACAGAGGGAAGTATAGAACTATGAGTGAGAGTGCAGAGAGAAGTGTAGAACTATAAGTGAGAGCATAGAGGGAAGTGTAGAACTATGAGTGAGAGCGCAGAGGGAAGTGTAGAGCTATGAGTGAGAGCGCAGAGGGAAGTGTAGAGCTATGAATGAAAGCGCAGAGGGAAGTGTAGAAGTATGAGTGAGAGCACAGAGGGAAGTGTAGAACTATGAGTGAGAGCACAGAGGGAAGTATAGAACTATGAGTGAGAGCACAGAGGGAAGTGTAGTACTATGAGTGAGAGCGCAGAGGGAAGTGTAGAGCAATGAGGGAGAGCGCACAGGGAAGTGTAGAACTATGAGTGAGAGTGCACAGAGGGAAGTGTAGAACTATGAGTGAGAGTGCACAGAGGGAAGTGTAGAACTATGAGTGATAGCGAAGAGGGAAGTGTAGAACTATGAGTGAGAGCGCAGAGGGAAGTGTAGAACTATGAGTGAGAGCGAAGAGGGAAATGTAGAACTATGAGTGAGAGCGAAGAGGGAAGTGTAGAACTATGAGTGAGAGCGAAGAGGGAAGTGTAGAACTATGAGTGAGAGCGCAGAGGGAAGTGTAGAACTATGAGTGAGAGCGAAGAGGGAAGTGTAGAACTATGAGTGAGAGCGCAGAGAGAAGTGTAGAACTATGAATGAGAGTGCAGAGGGAAGTGTAGAACTATGAGTGAGAGCGCAGAGGGAAGTGTAGAACTATGAATGAGAGTGCAGAGGGAAGTGTAGAACTATGAGTGAGAGCGCAGAGGGAAGAGTAGAACTATGAGTGAGAGCGCAGAGGGAAGTGTAGAACTATGAGTGAGAGAGCAGAGGGAAGTGTAGAACTATGAGTGAGAGCGCAGAGGGAAGTGTAGAACTATGAGTGAGAGCGCAGAGGGAAGTGTAGAACTATGATTGAGAGTGCAGAGGGAAGTGTAGAACTATGAGTTAGAGCGCAGAGGGAAGAGAACTATGAGTGAGAGCGCAGAGGGAAGTGTAGAACTATGAGTGAGTGCGCAGAAGTACGTGTAGACCTATGAGGGAGAGCGCAGAGGGAAGTGTAGAACTATGAATGAGAGCGCAGAGGGAAGTGTAGAACTATGACTGAGAGTGCAGAAGGAAGTGTAGAACTATGAGTGAGAGCGCAGAGGGAAGTGTAGAACTATGAGTGAGAGCACAGATGGAAGTGTTGAGCTATGAGTGACATTGTGGAGGGAAGTGTAGAACTATGAGTGAGAGCACATAGGGAAGTCTAGAGCTATGAGTGAGAGCGTAGAAGGAAGACTGTAGAGCTATGAGTGAGAGCACAGAAGGAAGTGTAGAACTATAAGTGAGAGCACAGAAAGAAGTGTAGAACTATGAGTGAGAGCACAGAGGGAAGTGTAGAACTATGAGTGAGAGCACAGAGGGAAGTATAGAACTATGAGTGAGAGTGCAGAGAGAAGTGTAGAACTATAAGTGAGAGCATAGAGGGAAGTGTAGAACTATGAGTGAGAGCGCAGAGGGAAGTGTAGAGCTATGAGTGAGAGCGCAGAGGGAAGTGTAGAGCTATGAATGAAAGCGCAGAGGGAAGTGTAGAACTATGAGTGAGAGCACAGAGGGAAGTGTAGAACTATGAGTGAGAGCACAGAGGGAAGTATAGAACTATGAGTGAGAGTGCAGAGAGAAGTGTAGAACTATAAGTGAGAGCATAGAGGGAAGTGTAGAGCTATGATTGAGAGTGCAGAGGGAAGTTTAGAGCTATGAGTGAGAGCACAGAGAGAGGTGTAGAACTATGAGTGAGAGCGCAGAGGGAAGTGTAGAGCTATGAGTGAGAGCACAAAGAGAAGTGTATAATTATGAATGAGAGCGCAGAGGGAAGTGAAGAGCTATGATTGAGAGTGCAGAGGGAAGTGTAGAACTATAAGTGAGAGCACAGAAGGAAGTGTAGAACTATGAGTGAGAGCACAGAGGGAAGTGTAGAACTATGAGTGAGAGCACAGAGGGAAGTGTAGAACTATGAGTGAGAGCACAGAAGGAAATGTAGAACTATGAGTGAGAGCACAGAGGGAAGTGTAGAACTATGAGTGAGAGCGCAGAGGGAAGTATAGAACTATGAATGAGAGTGCAGAGAGAAGTGTAGAACCATGCGTGAGATCACAAAGAGAAGTGTATAATTATGAATGAGAGCGCAGAGGGAAGTGTAGAACCATGAGTGAGATCACAAAGAGAAGTGTATAATTATGAATGAGAGCGCAGAGGGAAGTGAAGAGCTATGAGTGAGAGTACAGAGGGAAGTGTAGAACTATAAGTGAGAGCACAGAAGGAAGTGTAGAACTATAAGTGAGAGCAAAGAAGGAAGTGTAGAACTATGAGTGAGAGCACAGAGGGAAGTGTAGAACTATGAGTAAGAGTGCAGAGGGAAGTGTAGAACTATGAGTAAGAGCGCAGAGGGAAGTGTAGAACTATGAGTGAGAGCAAAGAAGGAAGTGTAGAACTATGAGTGAGAGCACAGAAGGAAGTGTAGAACTATAAGTGAGAGCAAAGAAGGAAGTGTAGAACTATGAGTGAGAGCAAAGAAGGAAGTGTAGAACTATGAGTGAGAGCAAAGAAGGAAGTGTAGAACTATGAGTGAGAGCACAGAAGGAAGTGTAGAACTATGAGTGAGAGTGCAGAGAGAAGTGTAGAACTATAAGTGAGAGCATAGAGGGAAGTGTAGAACTATGAGTGAGAGCACAGAGAGAGGTGTAGAGCTATGAATGAGAGTGCAGAGGGAAGTGTAGAACCATGAGTGAGAGCACAAAGAGAAGTGTATAATTATGAATGAGAGCGCAGAAGGAAGTGAAGAGATATGAGTGAGAGTGCAGAGGGAAGTGTAGAACTATGAATGAGAGCGCAGAGGGAAGTGTAGAGCTATGCGTGAGAGCGCAGAGGGAAGTGAGGAGCAATGAGAGCGCAGAGGGAAATGTGGACTTATGAGTGAGAGCACAAAGTGAAGTGTAGAACTATGAGTGAGAACGCAGAGGGAAGTGTAGAACTATGAGTGAGCGCGCAGAGGGAAGTGTACAGCTATGAGTGAGAGCACAGAGAGAAGTGTAGAACTATGAGTGAGAGCGCAGAGGGAAGTGTAGAGCTATGAGTGAGAGCGCAGAAGGAAGTATAGAGCTATGAGTGAGAGCGCAGAGGGAAGTGTATAACTATGAGAGAGAGCACAGAGGGAAGTTTAGAACTATGAGTGATAGCGCAGAGGGAAGTGTAGAACTATGAGTGAGAGCGCAGAGGGAAATGTAGAACTATGAGTGAGAGCGCAGAGGGAAGTGTACAACTATGGTGCGTAATAGAACCTAACAGTAGAGACAGCACTAGATACAACCATAAGTTGAGAAAACTAAGCAGGTCATGTGCACAAAGTGACAGGGTACAGATACCAGCCCAGGTGCAATATCTTTTTTTATTTTTTAAACTGCACGAAGCAGTTATAAGGGTTTAAAGTGTGGGGATGTGGTGAGCCTCGTTTTAATGCGCAAGGGACAAATTGTGTAGTGTTGGGCAGCCTTACATAAATATACAGTCATGGCCAAAAATATTGGCACCTCTGCATTTCTGTCATATAATGCACCACTTCGCCCAGAAAATTATTGCAATTACAAATGTTTAGGCATTCTCATGTTTATTTCTTTTGTTTGTATTGATATGACACAAAAAAGTGGGGGGGAAGCCGAATCTGACACATTTCTCGCAAAACTTAAAAAATGGACTGGACAAAATTATTGGCACCTTCAATTTAATATTTGGTAGCACACCCCTTGGAAAAAGTAACTTAAATCAATCACTTCCTGTAACCTTCAATGACCTTCATTTCTTACACCTCTCTACTGGAATTGTGAACCACTCTTCTTTCGCCAACTGCTCCAGGTCTCCTACATTGGAAGGGTTCCTTTTCCCAACTGCTATTTTGAGATCTCTCAACAGGTGCTCTATGGGATTGAGATCTGGACTCATTGTTGGCTAGTTCAGTACTCTCCAGCGCTTTGACTTAAACCATTTCTGGGTGCTTTTTGACGTGTGCTTTGGGTCATTGTCCTGCTGTAAGACCCATGACCTCTAACGGAGACCCGACTTTCTGACACTGGGCCCTACATTGCACCACAGAATTCTTTGGTAGTCTTCAGATTTCATAATGCCATGCACACAGTCAAGACATCCAGGGCCTGAAGTAGGTAATCAACCCCAAAACATCAGTGAATCTCCACAATGTTTGACTACATGGACTGTATTCTTTTCTTTAAAAGCCTTGTTTCTTTTTCTGAAAACAGTAGAATGATGGGCTTTACCAAAAAGCTGTAATTGTGTTTTGTCTGTCCACAGCACATTCTCTCAAAAGGATTTTGGCTTCCTCAGGTAAGTTTTTTCAATCTGGCTTTTTTATGTTTCTGTGTCAGCAGTGGGGTCCTCCTGGGTCTCCTAAAATAGTGTCCCTTTTCATTCAGATGGCGACGTATAGTGCTAGCTGACACATTAGTACCCTGTGCCTGAAGGTCAGCTTGTATTTGTCTGATAGTTGATTAAGGTTCTTTATCCACTATTCGAACAATCCTTCATATCAATCATTGATAATTTTTCTCTTTCGTCCGCATCCTGGGAGATTAGCTACGGTGCCATGGGCTGTAAACTTATTGACAATGTTGCGTACAGTAGACACAGGATCATTAAGATCTCCGAAGATGGACTTGTAACCTTGAGATTGTCCATGCCTTTCCAAAATTTTTGTTCTCAAATCCTCATACAATTCTTTGCTGGTCTTTCTCTTCTCCATGCTCAGTGTGGCACACAGAGACACACAACAGAAAAGTTGAGTCAATTTTTCACCATTTTAACTGGTTGGCGTTGTGATTTCTATATTGTCAGCTCCTGTTAATGATACAGGTGAGTTTAATTACAAATTACAGGAGCATCACAAACTTGGAATGCAATTATTTCTTACAATTTTGAGAAGGTGCAAATAATTTTGTCCAGTTTATTTTTGGAGTTGTGCATGGAATGTGTCAGATTTGGATTTTTTCTCTCCACTTTTTTTTGTTGTTGCAATCTTTTTATTGAGTTTTCCAAAATAAAAATGACAAATTACAATATTTAGTCTTTTCATCAAGTCAGTTATACAAGTATAATAAAAATTATGGCATTTACAATCGTATCTAAAAAGTCTTTTTTTTTTCTTCTGTGTTTCAAAAGATCATTCCCTCCTGTCATCTAACAAACCTATTAAATTAAACATTTATTGTAATATAGATAAAGACAAAAAGCTGATACTCTACAAATACAATCTTTAGGATATTGTCACTATGTATTGCCATTTGTTATAGCAATGTTACTGATATTTGTATTAACAACATTAGTGATCTCTGGCTCTTGCCTTTCTAACTGTCTTATTCTGTTATCAGCTTCAAGATACATAATATATAGTTCCCATTGTTCTAGGAATCAGTCTTTATTATTTAAGAGGGCAGCAGAAGCACTAGATATATTATAATGGTATTCAATCTTCCATTTAATATGGTCAAACTTCGGGGGTTCCAGTTTCCAGAATCTAGCTACACATAAACGTGTTACGGTACAAATCATAGCTATTAATTTAGAGAATTTCTTTAGCGTGTCCTCTACTAGGAAGTTAAGTAAAGCTTGCTCTGGGGTCAGAGCAATTTCTTTTTCTAATATTAAGCTTAGAAATTCTGAGGTCTGATCCCAAACTCTTCTAACTTTATCGCAAAACCACCATGAATGTATACTGTATATGAGCCAACTTCTCTGCAACCCCTATAGCAAAGATGGTTATTTACCCCCTCCGATTTAGCGTATCTTGTTGGATAGATATACCATTTGTATGCAACTTTTAGGAAATTTCCTTTCAATGTGGCTTTGGGAGAAAAAGACAGACCTTTGTTAATATTTGTTATCCATGTTTCTACCGGCCAAGATTTATCTAATTCCCTTTCCAATTTCAGCATAATGGAAGTATTCTTATCTTTATCTACTATAATGAATATGGGATATAGTGTTGATATTAAGGGGCCGAATTATCATTGTGCGAGCGGACATGATCCGATATTGCGGATCATGTCCGCTGCACATTGATAAATGCCAACAGCATACGCTTTCGGCATTTATCATTGCACCAGCAGTTCTTGTGAACTGCTGGTGCAATGCCGCCCCCTGAATATTTGCAGCCAATTGGCCACTAGCAGGGGGTGTCAATCAACCCGATCGTATTCAGTTTTATTTCTGGCGATGTCTGCCCACAACCTCAGAGCAGGCGGAATAGTTATGGAGCATTGGTCTTTAGACCGCTGCTTCATAATTTGTGTTTCCGGCGAGCCTGAAGGCTTGCTAAAAACATGGGGCATCAAGCTCCATACGGAGCTTGATAAATATGCCCCTAAACCTCTTCTAATGCTTTTGCTCAGACATAGAGGCCCATTTATCAAGCTCCATACGGAGCTTGTGGGCCCGTGTTTCTGGCGAGTCTTCAGACTCGCCAGAAACAGCAGTTATGAAGCAGCGGTCTAAAGACCACTGCTCCATAACCCTGTCTGCCTGCTCTGAGTGGAGCTACCCAGTCGGGGTAGCCGGGGATCCATCACATTGGTTGGCAGCGGTGGGATGCTTACGTCTACCATGAACGTCCAAATCACCAACTGAAGATCTTGCCGGATGGAGCAGTACCATGGGCTCCGGAAGGAAGAATTGAGAATGTTGCTGCAGGTTAGAGGGAAAGTCGCTGGCAACAAGCCAAAGGCAGTGCTCCTAGCCAAACTGATGGAGGACGATCGGGCTAGCAAACAGGCTGGACGGCTCAGTACAGCCTCCACTCAGGGGACTACAATGTCCGACCTTCAGCGGCAGATACAGTGGCAACTGGCTCTCTATGGACCTAACCCCCCCGAGGAGATCATTACTCGGATAGTGACTGAAGCCACCAAGGTACATAGGTTGGAGCTTCAGAAGTCTATGGGGGGGGGTATGCCGGATCCCCTGGACCCCCCTTCCCGGCCCAAGAAACTACCTCACGGGCTTTCCGAGCATTCCAGGATGATGAGAGCGAGGATATCGACCGCTTCCTACAGCTGTTCGAAACCCAGTGCCGGATGCATGGGGTCACTGATGCTGATAGCTTTACTATCCTAATTGGGAAACTGTCCAGTAGGGCCCTGGAGGCTGTTCCCTCCGGAGATCAAGACAACTATGACCGGGTGAAGGAGCGCATCCTTGCCCGGTATGGACTCACACCGGAGGCTCACCGGCTAAGATTCAGGGGACTACAAAGACAAGAGGAGCAGCCTTATACCGAGTTTGCCCACCGCTTAGCTCGGTCCTTGAACTCCTGGGTTACTGGGTGCCACATCACCACCCTAGACGAAGCTGTTCAACTCATCCTCCTGGAGCAGTTCTACAACTGCACCCCAGTGGAGATAAGGGACTGGGTAAAAGACAAGGGACCCAGAACAGCGGACCAAGCCGCCACCCTGGCCGATCAGTATGTGGATGCCTGGTACCAGGTGGCCACAGACCTCCGGCCAGCAACCCGCTCCGTTCCAGCCCCAGCTCAACCCCCAACAGCTTTGCGGCAGCCCCCTGTCTACCTGCCGGAGGCAGCAATCCCCAGGGGTGTTATGGGTGTGGATACCCCGGTCATATTATACAGAACTGCCCAACAAGACAAATAAACCCCCCAGCCCAGCTGCCAAGGAACCCCGTCCCAACTCCATGGGGAGCTCCTCCAGCCCGCACCTACCAGGCCGCTGCCCATTGTAACTATACAGCAAGCTCCGACCCGTATGCTGAGTGTCCAGAAGAAGAAGTGGGTGTCTTGCACCACATCAACTCAGTGGACCAAGACAACCGACAACAACATCGGCAAGAGGTATGGGTCAAGGGGCAGGTGGCTAAAGGAATGAGGGATACCGGGGCCACCGTTTCTTTGATTCAGCCTCACCTCGTTCCCCTCTCGGGTTGCACTGGTCAGACCCTTGCTGTAGAGGTAGCGGGAGGTGCTGTTCTGAGGATTC
This sequence comes from Bombina bombina, assembly GCF_027579735.1. NCBI lineage: Eukaryota > Metazoa > Chordata > Amphibia > Anura > Bombinatoridae > Bombina > Bombina bombina. The sequence continues at coordinate 198,698,968 of NC_069505.1, read as the reverse complement.
CTACAGCCTGGATCCATTTGGACTGGAAAACCAATGCCCACAATGTAGAAGTGGGGGTTATGCAAAACATCCCTGCCGAGGTCCTGTTGGAGAACGACCTCGGCCACCTTGTCTCCGCCTTTTTGGGGAATACCTCTCCGGACACCTGCATTGTGACTACCCACCAGCAGGCCAGATGCCAAGCCACCTCACCAATTCTGGTGACAGAGGTAAGACCTACTGCCCTGACTCCTACCTTACCCCGACTGCCCGTCCCCAGTAAACCCAAATTTGCCGACACCCCTTCCGACTTCGCCAAAGAGACCTTCAGCGACCTGACCCTGGCCCCTTACCGAGAACGAGTAGGTGCTTACGCCCAGGGCCCTGGAGACGAACAGTTCCAGTGGGAGGGCGAGCTCCTGTACCGGATCGCCAAGAGGAGAAAAGGACCGGTGCCCAAATGCCAGAAGTTTCGGTCCAACCTGCTGAAAATAGGGCATGACATTCCCTCAGCCAGCCACTTAGGAAAGCAAAGGACCCACCACCGCTTGACTGAAACCTTCTTCTGGCCAGGCATTACAGTCAATATTAAGGAATACTGTAAATCCTGTGAGGTTTGCCAGAAGGTAGGAAAGACGGGAGACCATACGAAAGCCCCCCTCCATCCCCTGCCCATTAGTGATGAACCCTTTAGCCGAGTAACAGTAGACATCGTGGGGCCATTAGCTCGGGCCCAGCCCCCCAGGAAAGAAATACATCCTTACAGTGGTAGACTATGCCACCCGATACCCAGAGGCAATTCCCTTGGCCAATATCCAGGTGGAGACCATAGCAGATGCGATGCTCTGGATATTCACCAGGGTAGGCTTCCCTCGGGAAGTGGTTTCCGATCATTTCACGGCGGAAATCACTCAACAACTCTGGAAGTTGTGCGGGATTAAACCCCTGCACAGCGCCCCTTACCATCCCCAGACAAATGGGGTGTGTGAGAGGTTTAACGGAACCCTAAAGCAACTGCTTCGGATGTTCTCGGCCACTCACAAGGGAAAAATTCCTGCCGCACCTCCTCTTTGCATATCGAGAGGTGCCTCAGGAATCCACACGCTTTTCCCCCTCTGAACTACTGTATGGTCGAAAGGTTAGGGGCCCTTTAGATTTGGTAGGAGCTCACTGGGAGGGAACCACAGGGGGGGGGAAGAGCACTCTGTCGTGGGGTATGTACTCCAGCTCAGGGACCGACTGAGAACCTTCAGGCCTCTCAACACAAATAGAAGTGATGGTACGATCGCAATGCCCGTACCCAAACCCTGATAGTGGGACAGAAGGTCCTTGCCCTGAAGCCTGTCAAAACAGACAAGCTACAGGACTCTTGGCAAGGACCCTACCGGGTTGTGGAACAACTGAACAACACCACAAACCTGGTAGTGAAGTGTTCAGATGAAAGGATCTGTCGCACCTTTCATCTGAACATGTTGAAGGCATACATAAAAAGACCCTGAGATGTGGCCGCTATCTGTGTGCCGGCAGTGGAGGACTCTGAAAGTCCTCCAATGCCGGAGCTTCCTGGACCTACTGACGCCCCCCAGGGGGTGGATGACATATCCCTAGATGACAGGTTAGAGCCCGGACAGAAAAGGCAGGTCTGGCGACTCCTGGAACAGAGAAGTGACATGCTTTCTACTGTTCCTGGGTTTATCACCACAGCCATTCACTGGGTGGAGACCACAGGACAGACCCCCTGCGACAGGCTGCCTACAGGGTCCCAGAGGCCATCAGGGAAAGTATGCACCAGGAGCTCTGGGGAATGTTGGACCTTGGTGTCATTGAACCGTCCAACAGTCCCTGGGCCTCCCCGGTAGAGTTAGTACACAAGAAGAATGGAACTACCCGGTTCTGCGTTGACTACCATAGACTCAACGACAAAACCACCACTGATGCCTATCCCATGCCCTGATTAGATGACCTGTTAGATCGAATCGCCCAGGGCCACTTCCTGACCACCCTCGACCTATGCAAGGGTTATTGGCAAATTCCCCTCGACCCTGAGTCCATCCCCAAGTCTGCCTTCATCACTCCCTTTGGCTTATACCAGTTTAAGGTCATGCTGTTTGGAATGAAGAACGCCCCAGCCACTTTCCAAAGAATGGTATACCTCCTGTTAGATGTCCTTCATGACTATGCCTGTGCATACCTGGATGACATCGCCATCTATAGCGAGACCTGGGAGGACCATCTGGTCCACCTAGGTGTCGTCTTAGATTGTCTTTGAGCCGCCGACCTATCCTTGAAGCCAGATAAGTGTACCATTGGGCGCTCGGAGGTTCAATTCTTGGGCCACCAAGTCAGTTGCGGTAAGCAGCGACCCGAACAGGCCAAAGTCGAGGCAGTGGCTAACTGGCACACCCCCAGGACCAAAACCCAAGTCCTTGTCTTTCTGGGTACTGCAGGTTTCTACCAGAGGTTTGTCCCCAATTACAACACCCTCGCCAAACTCCTGACTGACCTGACTCGTAAACGACTTCCCCGACTGTTCCTGTGGTCCCCCGTGTGTGAAAAAGCCTTTCAGAGTCTTAAATCTGCCTTAATCTCTGCTCCAGTACTGGCCCCTCCAAACCCAGCCAAACGCTTTTCTGTCCACACAGATGCCTCTATGTTTGGGTTGGGGGCCATACTAAGCCAGGCAGACAAGGAAGGAAAGGACCACCCTGTTGCCTACCTCAGTCAAAAACTGCTACCCCGGGAAGTAGGCTACGCGGCGGTCGAGAAAGAGTGTCTGGTGCTGGTATGGGCTCTGAAGAAGTTGCAGCCCTACCTATATGGAAGACCCTTCATCCTCACTGACCATAATCCCCTTGTATGGCTCAACCGAGTTTCTGGGGACAATGGGAGACTGTTGAGGTGGAGCCTAGCCCTGCAGCCATTTCACTTTGACATTCAGTACCGACCAGGAAAAAGCAATGGGAATGCTGATGGATTTTCCCAGCGGACTGAAGTGGCATAAATTCTTCGGACATCCCCAGGCCGACCCGTATGTGGATCTAGCCGGGTGGGAGTTGTCACGGATACTGGGCTGCAGGGATTGATCCCTTACCCCCCCTATAACCTCACCCCTGCTGTCTCTCTGCGGTTTTGGGATCCTCAGAGCAACCGCAATTTCCAAGACCTTCTGTTCCTGTTGTTTTGTGTATTGAATGTCATCTTGAAAGAGCTGGTCGCTGACCGCCACTTTCTCCTTCAGCCGGCCGGGCCCCTGGAACTACGGTCGACCGCATCATCCAGGATTACCGGTGCCCTTTGACCCAGGTCGCTCCAGTGGCCCATTGTCCCAGAGCTCTGCTCTTCTGGGGTTTGCTGCCTCTCAGGGTGGGCCAGTGGTGGGGTGATTGGCTTAAGGGAGCTCCCTTGGGAACTGGGGGTTCCGGTTCCCCCTATAACCCCTATTCTACCTGGACTTCCAGGTGGACATTTAAACCAGCATAACTCCGGTCCCCAGACACAGATCACGTCGCTTTTTTGGACTGTAGATTCTGGGGACCGAGAGCTTTAAAATGACACCCTGGAAGTGCCGCCGCTCCCCCGGGATCACCCCGATAACCACCACCCCTGGGTACTGGGAGGACCATGGCTGCTATGGCTGGCGCCATAATGTCTGGAGGGGCGGCAATGGTGGGAAAACTGTGGCATTGTCTCATGTCTTATCAAGATGAGTTTTATGTATAAAAGATGTGTGTTTGTCCCAATAAAGTCAGTTCTTATGTCACCTGAATGCTAGTCTGTCTAGTCATTTAGGTGGGCTCCTGCTAGAATCACTTTCCTATGCTACATAGCAGCTTGTTCCAGGCAGAGGAAGGACCCCTTTGGTGTACCCCAGTCGGGGTAGCCGGGGATCCGTCACAGTAATCTAAAAGAAAATATTTCAGTATCTGCTGAGCATTCGTAGGCCTTGCTTTTTTATATATATATAGCCGTGGAGGATCTATCTAAAGCATCATCTAGTTAAATATTGAAGTCTCCTCCAATGATAGATTTATATTTTTTTCATTGGGAAAGTTGTTTGCATAGTTTTGTAATGAAAGGTGCTTGATGGTCATTTGGTGCATAGACATTAATTAATAATATAGGAATGTTGTGGATCAAACCTCTTACTATAAGAAATCTTCATTCATATCCCTAATCACCTCCTCTTCTTTAAAATTTACAGATGCATGTAAAAGTGATAGCGTGATATTGCAAAGGGAAAATTTTGAGATGTAATTATATATGGATATTTTTCTGGACCTTTTTGTGCCTAGAATTTTTTCTACACCTATTGGACTCAAATTTATTAGTGGTGTAACGAAATAGGTGAAATCACTATTGATGTTATGAAGATTTACTCTGAATTTATGTAATAGGGCTCTGTTGTGTTTTGTTTTTTTTTGTTTTTTTCAAGGGTGTTGGAATATGTAGAATTTAAGCAATGGTGTTGTGATGCACCTTACATGGAATTCTTCTGGAACTGCTTCTTCCTAAAACCGTTTTTATACCTATTGGACTAACAGTTGTTAGTGTTATAAACATAAGTTTAGATATTTGCACTTGGGACAGGTGAAATTAGTTTTGATAATGCGCTGGGTTTACACAGAATTTATCTAAAGGGTTTTTTTTTGTTTGTTTTTTCTCTCAGGGTGCGGGATTTGGTAGAATTTAAGCAATGTGGTTGAGATGCAATTACATATGGATTGTCTCTGGAACTTCTGTTCCTATAATCATTTTCACACCTATTGGACAATTACTAGTGGTATAAACACAAGCTTAGTTATTTGCATTATTCTGTAAGCACAAATATTTATAGTGACCCAAAATATAAGTGGTAATTTACTAACTGAAATAAGGGGAAGAGTCAAATGGATGCAGTGATGGGAAATTAGTACTAATATGTGTTGGGATTCACTTAAAATTTATTTACTGGGGATTTTTTTTTTTTCTCGTTTGGGATTTACACAGGATCCTTGTAATTGTTTTCTTGTAAGTGCCTGCTATCTACCTGGCACCAAGCTAAGCACAGTTGAACTACACCTTCCTATGGTATAGAGATTTAAGGGATAGAAGGTAATATTTATAATTAAATTAAAGAACCTAGAAGGTTGCTTGTGCTTAACGGAGATTAGTGTAAATTGGATTAGGCATAAAAGGTCAATATATAAATATAATTAATGAAGGAAAAAACTCCCAAGAAGTGTGTTAATAGGTAAAAGTAATAATAATACTGGGCTGCACTATAGAACACTGTGTATATATAGAGAATTTAGTGAATTTGTATGTATTTGTTTCTGTAACTGTTCATTATATAATTGGTACCATAATAAGTGCAAATATAATGTATTGATACTATAATGAAGGATTTAACTTATGCACAGTAACAATGTATGAATGAAGGTGTTGGGAATATAAAATATGAATGGGTCAAATTAGATTCAAGAGTAGTGAAGCAATGTATTTTACATAAATCATTTATATGTGACCTTAGACTCACTCTCTGTAAATTGAAAATTTGGAGAACAAGGTTAGGCTATCTTCTCTTTAGAACATGTAGGTGTAAGTATTAGTGAGAGTTGTGCAAAATCTATGCTCAAAATTTCCTTTTTTTTTCTTCATTTTTTTCCTCAGAAGGGATGCTAATATTGAAAGTAAGATAGATACATCAATGAAAGATGAAAACGAAGAATCTTAATAGAAAAGAGGAGCCTACTAGGGCAATAAGGGTTTGTGAGTGTTGTCATTGGAGTGTGAATGGGATCTGGATGGTTTTTTTTTTCTTCCTTTCTCCTCTCCTCTCCCTCAGTTTTCTATCCTCCCACTCCCCGCAATTTTTATGGTTAGTCCAAAAATAATCAATAATGGTTAAAATAATTTCCTGGAATGTGGGTGGAATTCATTCCCCGATTAAGCGTAAAGCGATCCTCAATTCTCTGAGTAAGAAAAAAGCAGATATTATTGGACTGCAAAAAAAAACACTTCTCTGAAGCAGAACATTTAAACATTAAATCAATTTGGTTGGGGGAAGTTATTAGCGCTTCATATTATAAAGCAGCAAGAGGGGTAGCGTTTCTAATAAATAAAAAATTAGATTATGAAATAAAAAGAAAGTAATTGACAAGGAAGGGAGGTTTGTTTTTATATATATTACCATAAATAAGGTTGAATACGTAATTGGGAATATATATGGCCCGAATAATATTGAGTGGAAATTTTGGAATAAGATCCATAAGATTCTAGATAAAGGGATTGATAATAAACTGATAATATTGGGGAACTTTAATGTGACCCCTAACTCTATACTAGATAGGAAAAAGATATCAAATAACCAGATATGTAAAATTAAGAAAGCACAATTGCAATATGAAAAAAGGTATTTAAAAAAATGTTCAGGTCATAAGATTGTGGATATTTGGAGGCTTCTCAACCCTAATAGTTTAGAATTGACATGTATATCTAAATCTCATAAGACCTTATCTAGACTAGACTAGACCTTTTTTAATTTCTACCTCTTTAATATCAAGAAAAATAGGGGAAGTAATTATTCAAGATTTTGATATCTCAGAACATGCCCCAATAGTGATGTCTCTAAATGAATCCAATTACAATTCTTTCTTTTTCCCCAATTACTTGACTAAGTCATCTAAATTTGTAGAATTTTTTAAACTTAGATGGAGGGAGTTTGAACTTAACAATAGAGAGCATAGAGAGAATAAAGCAATATTCTGGGAAGCAGCCAAGGTAACCTTAAAAGCTGAAATAACATCTTATGTAATTCAATTAAAGAAAGTAGGAAACAGTGAGAATATTAAATTAGCTAATAACCTCTCAATGGCTTACTCATGCCTTAGATTATATCCTTCTAGGGGAAACAGAGAGAGTTATTGAGTATTAAGAGTCAGATACAGTTTGAAAGATTTGGGAATAAGGCTGGAAAATACCTGGGAAATCTTTTTAATAAAATTAAAAAGAGAAAACCAATAGGTATAATTAAAATGGAGCAAAAATGATTACTAGCTCAGAAGAGATAACCTTATTGTTTCAGAGATACTATGAAAACTTATATTCTTCCAAAAATCCTGAGTTGGGTCCATTTCAGAAGTTCTTAAGGGAGTCCAATTTACCTGTAATAAGTAAAGAGGATAGTGAGTCACTAAATACACCAATCACTGATAAGGAAATTATAAACACTATACGATACTTGAAGAAAAGGAAGGCGCCTTGGCCTGATGGGCTCCCTTTGGAATTTTATTTACTATTAAAGGAGGAAACCACTCAATATCTTAAGGAGCTTTATGAATATTACTTTCAGCAGAACAAAAAAATTACAGCTCAATTTAAAACAGCTAATATTGTTCTATTACCCAAAGAAGGTAAAGATCTCACTCAGGTTTCTTCGTATAGACCTACCTCGCTCCTAAATCTTGATTATAAGATATTTATGAAGATATTGGCAGAGAGTTTGAAATCAATTCTACCCAAATCATTGCATATGTACCAGGCAGGATTTGTTAGGGGAAGTCTGAGTTAAATATAAGAACAATTCTTCAGGTCATTTGTAAATATAATGGTGACAGTGGAGACACTGATATCTCGGCTCTGCAGTAGGCCTTCCTGCTATCCTTGGATGCAGAGAAGGCCTTTGACAGAGTCGAGTGGAGATATATGTTTGAGACACTGAAGAGATTTGGTTTTGAAGGGAATTTTTTTAATTTGGTGTCTAATGTTGCAATGACCTCTCACAAGATTGTGTGTTATAAGTACAATACCCCCTCAGAGGTTCTGTTTTGTTAATGTGTATATTTGTAGCTGAGAATATAAAAAGCTATATAAGGTTTTAATATAGTTGTAATAATAATCACCAGCAGGTATTTTAGCTTTATGGTTACAAAAAGGATCTTGCATCCATAAAGCATGAAAATAAATAATGGAGCAGCAGTGAAATATTTAAATATGCTGATAGATGAACAACTTATAAACACATAGGTGAATTATTGTGAGCAATTAGGAAGTCAATCACAGTACAAAATATAAGTTGGTGATGTACTAACAACTTAATATGAAAATGCCACAAAGCTATGTGAATAGACCTGGATTCTATGGTTAAGATTCCTACAGGTTAAGTTGTTACACAGAGTTGGATTTGTGGCTCAATAAAACAAAACAAGCTAGCTCAGTCATTAATGAAACTGCAGAGATAAGCTTATAAATGAAAAAGTCTTACCCCTATGTAATCACAGTATCTTGCTGCGCAGCGTGTGTACTGTTCTCCAGTGACTTACTGAGAGTAGCTTGAGCTGAGATGCTGCTAAGTAAGCAGTAGTAGAAGTGACAAGTTTGAGATGAATTGCAGTTTGACTGACACAGCGTGTCAGAGGTGAATGACGTTAATGAGGTTGTTAGACACAGGAAGCTGGGATACTTCCTAGAAGCAGGTGGGAGGAGGAAAACTCACAGCTGATGATCCTGAGCTCTGTGACAGCTGTGAAGCTGAGCTAAGTTTCAAGAGAGTGATTGCTGGTAATGTGATACTCCTGCAAAGCAGTAAAGGCTGGATAAGATGCAGTCCCTCTGGAACAGGAAATGTGCAACATTAATCAAGCAAGGATGTGAGGTAGGAGGGAGCTTATATAGGGTAGAAGTGCTTGTCTCCTCTTAAAGAGACAGTGCTCATAACAGTATCCCCCCTTCAAAGAATCCACTATGTGGGTTCAAGCGGATGGTTTTAGAGGGTATCGCTTGTGAAAAGTCTGTATAAGTCGTGGGGCATGAAGATCTTCGCAACGTATCCAAGAGTCCTCCTCAGGTCCATAACCTTCCAAACAAACCAAATACTGAAGTCGTCATCTTCTAAATCTTGAATCCAATATTTGCTTAACCTCATATTCTATTCTATTATTCACAATGATGGGTGGCCCAGGTGATTGGGTTCTCATAGGATTAAGATCTTTGTTATATGGTTTCAACAGACTGACATGAAAAGTTGAATGCACAGGATAGTTGATAGGAAGATGTAGAGTTACAACATTTGGAATGGCCCAACAATCTCCCAATATTTAGATGGAAGGTTCAATTTAAAATTTTTAGTGGACAACCAAACCAGGTCTGATTCTTTGTATGGTGGAGGAGGTCTATGCCATTTGTCATAATAAGACTTTTGATGGATCTGCACGTTTCTGAGATGCTTCTTCAGTAGCTGTAGGTTGGTGTGAATGTTTTCAATGTAGTTAAATGATGTGGGACAAACAGAATTTGATGATTTCGTTGCTATGTTAGGGAAACTGGTTGGGTGAAAACCATATGTTGCATAAAATGGAGAAGTCTTAGTTGAAGAACTGACAGAATTGTTGTAGGAAAATTCGGCCAATGGCAGTAGGCTGTACCAATCATCCTGAAGATGGGATGTGTAACATCTCAGATAATGTTCTAGTATTTGATTTACACGTTCCGTTAAACCGTTGGTCTGTGGATGATAGGCTGTTGATAGTCTGGATTCTATCTTAAGTATGCAACACATTTGTTTCCAGAAATTTGAGGTGAACTGTGACTCTCTGTCTGTAATGATAGTAGTAGGTAATCCATGTAGTTTTAATATATGTGAGATGAACACTTCGGCTATCTGGAGTGCTGTAGGTAATTTCTTCATTGGTATAAAATGTGCCATTTTAGTGAGATGGTCAACGATGACATATATGGTATTGTGTGAATTTGATGGTTGCAGATCTACAATGAAATCCATTGATATTGTGCACCAAGGTTGATCTGGTATAGGTAGAGGTCTGAGCAAACCTACTGGTTCGCGACAGACAGGTTTATTTCTTGCACATATTTCACATGTGTTAACATAGTTGTATACAGTGTTTTTTAGACTGGGCCACCAATATGTTGTTTTTATTAATTCCAATGTTTTGGTGACTCCGGGATTTTCTGCGAGTAAAGAATCATGCGTTTGTTGAAGCACAAATAGTTGTAAGTTAGGTGGAACATAGAGACAGTCTCCATGATAATATAGTCCAGAAGAATCCTGAGTTAAACTACCTAGAGGCAGTTTTTTATCCTTTAATTGTTTCCTTAGGAATACGTTATCAGTTGATGAAGTTAAAGCTATAATTTTTTCAGAGGGAATAATTTGACTTGGAGGAAGTGGTGAAAGCTTGGAATTGTTAAGTCGTGATAAGGAATCAGCCTTTAGGTTTCTTTTCCCTGGTCTATAAGTAATGACAAAGTCGAATCTATCAAAAAAGAGCGACGATCTAACCTGTCTTGCTGAAAGTGTTTTATTTTTCTTTAAATACTCCAAGTTTCTATGATCTGTGTAGATAATAAATGGATAGATTGTTTCTTCAAGGAGGTGTCGCCAGGTTTCCAAAGCTGCTTTAATGGCTAGTAACTCCTTATCTCCTACTGTGTAGTTACATTCTGCAGGAGTCAAACTTCGCGAGTAAAAGGTGATGGGCTTGAGAGTGGAATTCACGTTATCTCTTTGAGACAAGACTGCTCCTAATCCTGAGTTGGAGGCATCAACCTCTAAAAAGAATTTTTTAGAATGATCAGGTAGTTGAAGTATAGGAGCTTTTGTGAATCTGGACTTCAAACTGTTAAATGTTTGGTCAGCTTCTGGAGTCCAGGTAAATTTATTCAGTTTTCCAGTTAATTGTGTGAGTGGTCTTACTATAGAGGAATAGTTCAATATGAACTTCCTGTAGAAATTACAGAACCCTAAAAACCTCTGTAGAGCTCTTACTGTTGTGGGTTGAGGCCAATTAAGTATTGAAGTGACTTTCTCTGGATCCATCTCAACGCCATGAGGTGAGAGGATATAACCCAGGAATTTAATGGTCTCTTTATGAAACTAACATTTTTCGAGTTTGGCATATAGTTTATGCGCTCTGAGTTGTGCCAGCACCAATCGTACATGTTTTGTATGTTCAGTTAATTCTCTAGAATATATTAAAATATCATCGAGATATACTATGACACAGAGGTCCATCAGATCTCTGAAGATGTCATTTATGAATGCCTGGAAGGTGGCAGGGGCATTGCATAAGCCGAAAGGCATGACGGTATATTCATAGAGACCATATCTTGTTCTGAAAGCGGTCTTCCATACGCCGCCATGCCGAATTCTGACTAAATTGTATGCCCCCTTTAAATCCAATTTAGTAAAGATATTTGCTTCAGCTAATCTCTCTAGAAGTTCAGGTATCAAAGGGAGTGGGTATCTGTTCTTAATAGTTATATTATTCAGAGCCCTGTAATCTATAATTGGTGTAGCATCTTTGTTCTTAACGAAAAATATACCCGCAGCTGCTGGGGAAGTAGAGGGACGGATAAAACCTTTTCTAAGATTTTCATCCAAGTATTCTTTTAAATTAACTAATTCTTATTGTGAGAGTGGATATATTTTACCGTACGGTATGGGGGCTCCTGGGAGTGTATCAATAGGGCAGTCATAGATTCTGTGCGGTGGGAGATTTTCTGCCTCTTTTAGATCAAACACATCTCTGAAATCAGTTGGGAATTTCTGAATCTATGTGAAAAATGGAAAGTTGAGAGAAACATGTTTGTGCACAGAAATTTGATGGAAAGGTTACAGTGTTTTGTGTCCAATCTATGCTCGGATTATGTTTTTGGAGCCATGGGTAACCTAGAATAATTGGGTAAATACATGATGGAATAATATCAAAAATGAGATATTCCTTATGCCCAGAAGGAAAGGATATAAGTAAGGGTATGGTATTCTGAGTAATGGGACCTTTCAAGAAATAAGAGCCATCAATTACACGAACAGGCAGAGGAGTTTGCTTAAACACAGTGGGTATTTTATTTACAGTGACAAATGATTCATCCATAAAGGTTCCAAAAGCACCAGAATCAATCATTGCTTCGGAGGTGATATGGGATTGATCCCACTGTAAAGAAAGATGAAAAGAGCAGTGAGATAATTGTTTTGTATTATTATTATTATCGGTTATTTGTAGAGCGCCAACAGATTCCGCAGCGCTAATGGAGTGGTTAGTATGTGAGTAGGTTTGAACTTACCCTTCTTCTGTCGCATCAGAGAGGGGCAAGTGGACACTGAGTGTTCATTGCTAGCACAATAAAGGCAAAGATTTGCTAATCTACTTCTTGCCTTTTCTTCTTGACTCAACGGTCCTTTAATGGTGCCGATCTCCATGGGTACAGGTTGAGAGGCTCCCCTGTCACAGGTGGAATATGATATCTTCTTAGGGACATATACTGACTGTGTCTTCGGATTTCCTCTCACGATATCTTCTGTCCATAGATATACATGTTTTAATCAAGGCTTCTAGGGTGTCTGGCATTTCTATGCGGGACAGTTAATCTTTTAACAAGTCTGACAACCCAATGCGAAACTGTTATTTTAAGCTAAGCTGATTCCATTCTGAATCAGTTGCCCACATCTGGAACTCAGCGATATAGTCCTCAACAGGTCTTTTGCCTTGCTTGAGGGCTCTTAGATTATTCTCAGCTGTGAGCTGCTTATTATTATCTTCATAAAGGGTCGCCATAGTACTGAAAAATTCTTCAACAGAATTGAGAATATTATCATTGTTCTCATAGAACCGATTTGCCCATGCTCTGGGCTCTCCTTTTAAATAGGAGATTATGGTGCAAATCTTGATTTTTTCAGTTGGGAAAGTTTTTGGTTTAAGGGAGAAGTACATCAGACATGAAGTTTTAAAATCCCTAAATTCTGCTCTTTTTCCTGAGAATACCATAGGAGGGTTAATGAGTAGTTCAGGTGTTTTAGGGATTTTAACTCTCATAAAGTCTTGAATTACACCTTTTAATGTCTGATTTTCTTTTTGTAATTCTGTTAACCCTTGAGAAAGGATTTCTACCTTTTGATTGAGGGATGCTATGTGGTTAGACATTTCTAAAGGATCCATATTGTAAATTTGTATGTATATATATATATATATATATATATATATATATATATATATATATATATATATATATATATATATATATATACACATACTTCTTTTGGCTTGATTAAACTGCAATGACCTCTCACAAGATTGTGTGTTATAAGTACAATACCCCCTCAGAGGTTCTGTTTTGTTAATGTGTATATTTGTAGCTGAGAATATAAAAAGCTATATAAGGTTTTAATATAGTTGTAATAATAATCACCAGCAGGTATTTTAGCTTTATGGTTACAAAAGGATCTTGCATCCATAAAGCATGAAAATAAATAATGGAGCAGCAGTGAAATATTTAAATATGCTGATAGATGAACAACTTATAAACACATAGGTGAATTATTGTGAGCAATTAGGAAGTCAATCACAATACAAAATATAAGTTGGTGATGTACTAACAACTTAATATGAAAATGCCACAAAGCTATGTGAATAGACCTGGATTCTATGGTTAAGATTCCCACAGGTTAAGTTGTTACACAGAGTTGGATTCGTGGCTCAATAAAACAAAACAAGCTAGCTCAGTCATTAATGAAACAGCAGAGATAAGCTTATGAATGGAAAAGTCTTACCCCTATGTAATCACAGTATCTTGCTGCGCAGCGTGTGTACTGTTCTCCAGTGACTTACTGAGAGTAGCTTGAGCTGAGATGCTGCTAAGTAAGCAGTAGTAGAAGTGACAGGCTTGTGATGAATTACAGCTTGACTGACACAGCGTGTCAGAGGTGAATGAGGTTGTTAGACACAGGAAGCTGGGATACTTCCTAGAAGCAGGTGGGAGGAGGAAAACTCACAGCTGATGATCCTGAGCTCTGTGACAGCTGTGAAGCTGAGCTAAGTTTCAAGAGAGTGATTGCTGGTAATGTGATACTCCTGCAAAGCAGTAAAGGCTGGATAAGATGCAGTCCCTCTGGAACAGGAAATGTGCAACATTAATCAAGCAAGGATGTGAGGTAGGAGGGAGTTTATATAGGGTAGAAGTGAGTGTCTCCTCTTAAAGAGACAGTGCTCATAACTAACGTGTACTCAGATGCTAGAGTTTCCATCTTGGTTAATGACTGTATGTTTTCCTTCTTTGGTCTGGCCAGGGGCACCAGACAAGGGTGCCCTATGTCACCTCTTTTGTTTGACTTGGTTCAGAAGCCCCTGGCCAGTATACTTAGGGAGCTGGTAGAGGGTGTTGCCATAGGCAAAGAAAATTTTCAATTAGCACTTTTTGCAGATGATTAATTGCTGTGTGTAGCTTCTCCGGAAGCACAAGTTGATAAAATAGTAAATACTCTGGAAGATTATGGTAGACTATCAGAATATAAGATAAATTATTCAAAGTCAAATATTATATGGCTAAAAAAAAAACAATAAATAGGGAACAGATATATCCATTTACTGAAGTAAAGAGTTTGAAATATCTGGGAATATACCTCTCGGTTGATCCAACTGAGTGGTATAAGTTGAATTTAACATACTGGCCCCTATTTAAGAAAGGTCTTGCGGACCTGATCCGACACTGCGGATCAGGTCCGCAAGACCTCGCTGAATGCGGAGAGCAATACGCTCTCTGTATTCAGCATTGCACCAGCAGCTCACAAGAGCTGCTGGTGCAATGCCGCCCCCTGCAGACTCGTGGCCGCCAGCAGGGGGGTGTCAATCAACCCGATCGTACTTGATCGGGTTGATTTCTGGCGATTCCTGTCTGCTTGCTCAGAGCAGGCGGACAGGGTTATGGAGCAGCGGTCTTTGTGACCGCTGCTTCATAACTGCTGTTTCTGGCGAGTCTGAAGACTTGCCAGAAACACGGGCCGTCAAGCTCCTTTCGGAGCTTGATAGATAGACCCCTAACCCTTCAAAAGAGTGCACAGAGTTTGAAGGGATGGGGTAATATGCCACTCTCCTTATCAGGGAGAGTGGCAGCTTTCAAAATGTTAATTCTCCCAAGATTATTATACCCTCTTAGAATGTTACCTCTGGCTATTAAAAAACTCGACCTTATTAATTTTACAAGGGTCTTAAACCACTGTTTATGGAGAGGGGAGAACACTAGGATTAGGCTAGATAAAATGTATTTGCCTTGGATCAAAGGAGGCTTGGCCCTCCCGAATATCAAATTATATAATCAAGCAATATTATTGAGATGCCCTCTTGATTGGATAGAGCACAAAAATAATTTTACTAACTGTAACATGGACAAATGTTTGTGTGCCCCCTACTCTTTAGCCTTCATGCTTCATGCATCAATTAAGGATCTGGGACCAAGAATATTCTCGCATCCCTTATTAAAGGATATCCTTGCAACTTGGAGAGAATCAATGAAGGTGAGGGGAGGGAATTATGCTATTACGAAATGCTTACCCCTTAAGGGGAATCCCAGATTTCAACCAGGGATAAAAAAATGGGGTATACAAGGTTTGGGGAATTAAGGGTATCGTCCTACTTAAACATTTAATTGATCCTTTAATGTTGAAACCATATACATTTTGTGATTTGCAAAGGATATATAAGAGTCATAAAAATGATTGGTTGTACTTTAAACAAGTGAATCAATATTAATGTTTAATGATAAGGACTGTACCGGAGTTAAGCCACAGGCATTTTTTATTAGATTGCCCTAAAAGCAAAAACGGTCTAATAGTACGAATATATGTTATTCTCCAAAATGTAATTAAAATTTACAAAGATAGATGGGATAAAATCTCTCTGTCATTTAATTTAGAAACAAACGGCTAGATTTAGAGTTGGGTGGTAGCCGTCAAAACCAGCGTTAGAGGCGCCTGAAGTGGCTGAAGTGAGCGTTAGAAATCTAACGACAAAACTCCAGCCGCAGAAAAAAGTCAGTAGTTAAGAGCTTTTTGGGCTAACGCCGGTTCATAAAGCTCTTAACTACTGTGCTCTACAGTACACTAACACCCATAAACTACCTATGCACCCCTAAACCGAGGCCCCCCCACATCGCCGCCACTCGATTAAAATTTTAACCCCTAATCTGCCGCTCCGTATACCTCCGCCATCTACGTTATCCCTATGAACCCCTAATCTGCTGTCCCTAACACCGCCGACCCCTATATTATATTTATTAACCCCTAATCTGCCCCCCCAATGTCGCCGCCAGCTACCTACAATAATTAACCCCTAATCTGCCGACCGCACCTCACCGCTACTATATTAAAGTTATTAACCCCTAATCCGCCTCACTCCCGCCTCACTAACCCTATAAGAAATAGTATTAACCCCTAATCTGCCCTCCCTAACATCGCCGACACCTAACTTCAATTATTAACCCCTAATCTGCCGACCAGATCTCGCCGCTACTATAATAAATGGATTAACCCCTAAAGCTAAGTCTAACCCTAACACTAACACCCCCCTAAGTTAAATATAATTTAAATCTAACGAAATAAATTAACTCTTATTAAATACATTTTTCCTATTTAAAGCTAAATACTTACCTGTAAAATAAACCCTAATATAGCTACAATATAACGAATAATTATATTGTAGCTATTTTAGGATTAATATTTATTTTACAGGCAACTTTGTATTTATTTTAACCAGGTACAATAGCTATTACATAGTTAAGAACTATTTAATAGCTAAAATAGTTAAAATAATTACAAAATTACCTGTAAAATAAATCCTAACCTAAGTTACAATTAAACCTAACACTACACTATCAATAAACTAATTAAATACAATACCTACAAATAACTACAATTAAATAAACTAACTAAAGAACAAAAAAAAAAGAGAACTAAGTTACAAAAAATAAAAAAATATTTACAAACATTAGAAAAATATTACAATTTTAAACTAATTACACCTACTCTAAGCCCCCTGATAAAATAACAAAGACCCCCAAAATAAAAAAATGCCCTACCCTATTCTAAATTAAAAAAGTTCAAAGCTCTTTTACCTTACCAGCCCTGAAAAGGGCCATTTGCGGGGCATGCCCTAAAGAATTCAGCTCTTTTGCCTGTAAAAAAAAACATACAATACCCCCCCAACATTACAACCCACCACCCACATACCCCTAATCTAACCCAAACCCCCCTTAAATAAACCTAACACTAAGCCCCTGAAGATCTTCCTACCTTATCTTCACCATACCAGGTTCACCGATCCGTCCTCCGAAGTCTTCATCCAAGCCCAAGCGGGGGCTGGCGATCCATAATCCGGCTGAAGTCTTCTATCAAGCGGTGGCTGAAGAGGTCCAGAAGAGGCTCCAAAGTCTTCATCCTATCCGGGAAGAAGAGTAGATCCGGACCGGCAACCATCTTGATCCAAGTGGCATCTTCTATCTTCATCCGATGACGAACGGCTCCATCTTGAAGACCTCCAGCGCGGATCCATCCTCTTCTTGCGACATTCAACTGAAGAATGAAGGTTCCTTTAAGGGACGTCATCCAAGATGGCGTCCCTCAAATTCCGATTGGCTGATAGGATTCTATCAGCCAATTGGAATTAAGGTAGGAAAAAAGATTCAAGTTAAATCCGATTGGCTGATTGGATCAGCCAATCAGATTGAGCTTGCATTCTGTTGGCTGATCGGAACAGCCAATAGAATGCGAGCTCAATCTGATTGGCTGATCCAATCAGCCAATCGGATTCAACTTGAATCTGATTGGCTGATGGAATCTGCCAATCAGAATTTTCCTACCTTAATTCAGATTGGCTGATAGAATCCTATCAGCCAATCGGAATTCGAGGGACGCCATCTTGGATGATGTCCCTTAAAGGAACCTTCATTCTTCAGTTGGACGTCGCAAGAAGAGGGATGGATCCGCGCTGGAGGTCTTCAAGATGGAGCCGTTCGTCATCGGATGAAGATAGAAGATGCCGCTTGGATCAAGATGGTTGCCGGTCCGGATCTACTCTTCTTCCCGGATAGGATGAAGACTTTGGAGCCTCTTCTGGACCTCTTCAGCCGCCGCTTGATAGAAGACTTCAGCCGGATTATGGATCGCCAGCCCCCGCTTGGATGAAGACTTCGCAGGATAGATCGGTGAACCTGGTATGGTGAAGATAAGGTAGGAAGATCTTCAGGGGCTTAGTGTTAGGTTTATTTAAGGGGGGTTTGGGTTAGATTAGGGGTATGTGGGTGGAGGGTTGTAATGTTGCGGGGGGGGTATTGTATGTTTTTTTTTACAGGCAAAAGAGCAGTTTTCTTTGGGGCATGCCCCGCAAATGGCCCTTTTCAGGGCTGGTAAGGTAAAAGAGCTTTGAAATTTTTTAATTTAGAATAGGGTAGGGCATTTTTTTTATTTTGGGGGTCTTTGTTATTTTATCAGGGGGCTTAGAGTAGGTGTAATTAGTTTAAAATTGTTGTATATATTTTTCTAATGTTTGTAAATATTTTTTTATTTTTTGTAACTTAGTTCTTTTTTATTTTTTGTACTTTAGTTAGTTTATTTAATTGTAGTTATTTGTAGGTATTGTATTTAATTAGTTTATTGATAGTGTAGTGTTAGGTTTAATTGTAACTTAGGTTAGGATTTATTTTACAGGTAATTTTGTAATTATTTTAACTATTTTAGCTATTAAATAGTTCTTAACTATTTAATAGCTATTGTACCTGGTTAAAATAATTACAAAGTTGCCTGTAAAATAAATATTAATCCTAAAAATAGCTACAATATAATTATTCGTTATATTGTAGCTATATTAGGGTTTATTTTACAGGTAAGTATTTAGCTTTAAATAGGAATAATTTATTTAATAAGAGTTAATTTATTTCGTTAGATTTAAATTATATTTAATTTAGGGGTGTGTTAGTGTTAGGGTTAGACTTAGCTTTAGGGGTTAATCCATTTATTATAGTAGCGGCGAGATCCGGTCGGCAGATTAGGGGTTAATAATTGAAGTTAGGTGTCAGCAATGTTAGGGAGGGCAGATTAGGGTTTAATACTATTTCTTATAGGGTTAGTGAGGCGGGGGTGAGGCGGATTAGGGGTTAATAATTTTATTATAGTAGCGGTGAGGTGCGGTCGGCAGATTAGGGGTAAATTATTGTAGGTAGCTGGCGGCGACGTTGTGGGGGGCAGATTAGGGGTTAATAAATATAATATAGGGGTCGGCGGTGTTAGGGGCAGCAGATTAGGGGTTCATAGGGATAACGTAGTTGGCGGCGGTGTACGGAGCGGCAGATTAGGGGTTAAAAAAAATATGCAGGTGTCAGTGATAGCAGCGGTGGCAGAATAGGGGTTAATAAGTGTAAGGTTAGGGGTGTTTAGACTCGGGGTACATGTTAGGGTGTTAGGTGCAGACATAGGAAGTGTTTCCCCATAGGAAACAATGGGGCCGCGTTAGGAGCTAAACGCTGCTTTTTTGCAGGTGTTATGTTTTTTTTTTAAGATCAAACTGCCCCATTGTTTCCTATGGGGGAATCGTGCACGAGCACGTTTTTGAAGCTGGCCGCGTCCGTAAGCACCGCTGGTATCGAGAGTTGCAGTTGCGGTAAATATTCTATACGCTCCTTTTTGGAGCCTAACGCAGCCCTTCTGTGAACTCTAAATACCAGCGGTATTTAAAAGGTGCGGCCAGAAAAAAGCATGCGTAGCTAACGCACCCCTTTGGCCGCAAAACTCCAAATCTAGGCCTTTGATAGAAAAGAGCTTTGGGGTTGTACAGGGCCTCACAGGATCGGCTAGTCTGTTAAGGTTAGTAAGGTTTAGGTTAATACAATTTAACTATATTATTCCAAAAAGAGCACAAAAGTGGAACCCTAAGATTGAGAATATATGTAAGAAATGTAGAGAACCAGATTCCAATATTATTCATCTATTGGTGTTATGTCCAAAATTAAGACAAATGTGGGGTAAGGTAGAATTTCTATGCTTCCTAATTCTGAGGGAAAAGATTGAATTATCAATAGAAAATATACTATTTCTAAATAAAGAGCCGGAATGGGGGTCTAAGTATAAATTTATTCAATGGGGAATATTGGTGGTTAGATCTTTAAGTTCTGGATAAAAAAAAGAGACCCCCTCAATTAATCTAATAAAAGAACGTTTAGCTAGACAAGCCTTGATGGAGGCCTGGGATATTAAAATATATAAACCCATGGGGGTTAAAAACTATAAGAGAATTTGGGGGAATCTGATAGCGTATCTGGGAGAAGAGTTTTTATTGAAAATTATCCAAATAATCCCTATTGGAGATAATGATGGGAATATGGGAGAAATTTTGGATTAATTGGAGGATGGAGTGGAGAAGTTGGAGGGGTGATAGAGGTAGATTATATACTATATATATATGTATATATATATATATATATATATATATATATATATATATATATATATATATATATATATATATATACACAAAAAACCCAGCACTCACTAGCAGATTCACAGCAATGTTTAAAAGCAAAACTGGGGGAAGTCAGTTACATTTGGCGCCAAAGGATCAAGCCCAGGACCACGACAAGGTCTCCCCCTTCCTGGGACCCTAACCAGCACCCACACAATGCATACTTCCAAACAAACCAACTGGGAACCTCCCAGGGTGACACAGGCTTTTGTAACCTCCCCTATGTAAATACAAAACACAGGAATGGACCGCAGTCACAGACTGGACTGGGTACACATCCTAAGCCACTGTTAACTCCACAGCCCTGAACACTGACAGACAGCTGCAAAGTTCCCAGCAACCCAGGCAGTTAACCCCCGAGCAACCTGGGTGTCAGGTCCGCAGGGGAGCATTACAAACATTAACACAAAACACAAAAAACCCAGCACTCACAAGCAGATTCACAGCAATGTTTAAAAGCAAAACTGGGGGAAGTCAGTTACATTTGGCTCCAAAGGATCAAGCCCAGGACCACGACAAGGTCTCCCCCTTCCTGGGACCCTAACCAGCACCCACACAATGCATACGTCCAAACAAACCAACTGGGAACCTCCCAGGGTGACACAGGCTTTTGTAACCTCCCCTATGTAAATACAAAACACAGGAATGGACCGCACTCACAGACTGGACTGGGTACACATCCTAAGCCACTGTTAACTCCACAGCCCTGAACACTGACAGACAGCTGCAAAGTTCCCAGCAACCCAGGCAGTTAACCCCTGAGCAACCTGGGTGTCAGGTCCGCAGGGGAGCATTACAAACATTAACACAAAACACAAAAAACCCAGCACTCACTAGCAGATTCACAGCAATGTTTAAAAGCAAAACTGGGGGAAGTCAGTTACATTTGGCGCCAAAGGATCAAGCCCAGGACCACGACAAGGTCTCCCCCTTCCTGGGACCCTAACCAGCACCCACACAATGCATACTTCCAAACAAACCAACTGGGAATATATATATATACATACACTTTTTTTGTCTTGTCTGGCTTCTGTTGAGCTTTGTTGGCTGGATGTGATTGTCTGTATGTGGTGGAAGTTTGGGGGTAAGACTAATGACCTATTGATAAGCGTGCAGATGCTAGAACCAACATTACAGTTAGTGATGTTAGTTAGTTGAGTTAGTGATGCTTTCCTTTAGAGGTGAGCTTTGTCTTAGGAAATGAGAAAGGAGGGAAGGGAGAGAGGGGGTGAGGAAGGGAGAGAGAGAGAGGAAAGAGGAGAAGAAATGGAAAGGAAGGGAAAGATCCCTCTGCTCATACTCTATGGGATAACATGTATTCCACTTTGTGTTGGATCACATATAAACAGTGATGTCGCGAATTGTTCGCCGGCGAATAGATCCCGGCGAACATAGCATGTTCGCGTTCACCGCGGCGGGCGAACATATGCGATGTTTTATCCGCCCCCTATTCGTCATCATTGAGTAATACTTTGACCCTGTACCTCACAGTCAGCAGGCACATTCCAGCCAATCAGCAGCAGACCCTCCCTCCCAGACCCTCCTACCTCCTGGACAGCATCCATTTTAGATTCATTTGGAAGCTGCATTGTTAGTGAGAGGAGGGACAGTGTAGCTGCTGCTGATTTAGTAGGGAAATCTATAGCTAGGCTAGTGTATTCAGCGTCCACTACAGTCCTGAAGGACTCATCTGATCTCTGCTGTAAGGACAGCACCCCAAAAAGCCCTTTTCTCCTGTTAAGTGTAGTCAGTCCACGGGTCATCCATTACTTATGGGATTATATCTCCTCCCTAACAGGAAGTGCAAGAGGATCACCCAAGCAGAGCTGCTATATAGCTCCTCCCCTCTACGTCATACCCAGTCATTCTCTTGCACCTAACTAATAGATAGGACGTGTGAGAGGACTGTGGTTGTTAAACTTAGTTTTTATTTCTTCAATCAAAAGTTTGTTATTTTAAACAGCACCGGAGTGTGTTGTTTCTTCTCAGGCAGCATTAGAAGAAGAATCTACCTGAGTATTGTCTATGATCTTAGCGGTCGTAACTAAGATCCACTTGCTGTTCTCGGCCATTCTGAGGAGTGAGGTAACTTCAGAACAGGGGATAGCAGGCAGGGCTCACCTGCAAGGAGGTATGTTGCAGTATATTATTTTCTAAGGAATGGAATTGACTGAGAAAATACTGCTAATACCGATGTAATGTAAGTGCAGCCTTAAATGCAGTAGTAGCGACTGGTATCAGGCTGATATGTATGTATGTATACTCTGAGGTATTTCTGGGGAATGGAATTTCACTAAGAAAATACTGTCTATATTTAAGTAATATTTGAGCCTACAACTGCAGTGAAAGCGACTAGCAGCAGGCTTATTAATAACATTTCATAATTTCATTTTTAAAACGTTTACTGGCATGTTAATCGTTTTTTTCTGAGGTACTTGGTGATAAAACTTTATGGGCATGAATTTTTACCACATGGCTGTCGTTTGTTTCTGAATAAAATCAGTTTACTGAGCTTCCCCACTGTTGTAATATGAGTGGGAGGGGCCTATTTTAGCGCTTTATTGCGCAGTAAAAATTTAGTCACAGTCTTCCTATTTCTTCCTCCATGATCCAGGACGTCTCTACAGAGCTCAGGGGTCTCCAAAACTAGTTTTGAGGGAGGTAATCACTCACAGCAGACCTGTGATAGTGTGTTTTGACTGTGATAAAAACGTTAATATTAAATTGTTATCCGTTTTTTGGGTATTAAGGAGTTAATCATCCATTTGCTGGTGGGGTGCAATCCTTTGCTAACTTAATACATTTACTGTGAAAAATTGGTTGCTATAACTATTTTGGTTCATTGTTATTTCAACTGTGACAGTTTTTTGTGCTTCTTAAAGGCACAGTAGGCGTTTTTTATATGGCTTGTAAATTTATTTAGAAAAGTATTTCCAAGCTTGCTAGTCTCATTGCTAGTTTGTTTAAACATGTCTGACACAGATGAATCTCTTTGTTCACTATGTTTAAAGGCCAATGTGGAGCCCAATAGAAATTTGTGTACTAATTGCATTGATGCTACTTTAAATAAAAGCCAATCTGTACATGTAAAGAAATTATCACCAGACAACGAGGGGGAAGTTATGCCGACTAACTCTCCTAACGTGTCAGTACCTTCGCCTCCCGCTCAGGAGGTGCGTGATATTGTGGCGCCAAGTACATCAGGGCGGCCCATACAAATCACTTTGCAAGACATGGCTAATGTTATGACTGAAGTACTATCTAAATTGCCAGAATTTAGGGGGTAAACGCGATCACTCTGGGGTAAGAACAGAGTGCGCTGATAATAATAGAGCCATGTCTGATACTGCGTCACAATTTGCAGAACATGAGGATGGAGAGCTTCATTCTGTGGGTGACGGATCTGATCCAAGTAAACTGGACTCAGACATTTCAAATTTTAAATTTAAGCTTGAGAACCTCCGTGTATTACTAGGGGAGGTATTAGCGGCTCTGAATGATTGTAACACGTTGCAATTCCAGAGAAAGTATGTAGGCTGGATAAATATTTTGCGGTACCAGGCGCGTGTACTGACGTTTTTCCTATACCTAAAAGGCTTACAGAAATTGTTAACAAGGAGTGGGATAGACCCGTGGTGCCTTTTTTCACCCCCTCCTATATTTAGAAAAATGTTTCCAATAGACGCCACCACACGGGACTTATGGCAGACGGTCCCTAAGGTGGAGGGAGCAGTTTCTACTCTGGCTAAGCGCACCACTATCCCGGTGGAGGATAGATGTGCTTTTTCAGATCCAATGGATAAAAAGTTAGAGGGTTACCTTAAGAAAATGTTTGTTCAGCAAGGTTTTATATTACAACCCCTTGCATGCATTGCGCCTGTCACGGCTGCGGCGGCATTCTGGTTTGAGTCTCTGGAAGAGACCCTTAGCACAGCTTCATTGGATGAGATTATAGACAAGCTTAAAGTCCTTAAGCTAGCTAATTCATTTATTTCTGATGCCGTAGTACACTTAACTAAACTTACGGCTAAGAACTCCGGATTCGCCATTCAAGCGCGTAGAGCGCTGTGGCTTAAATCCTGGTCAGCCGATGTGACTTCTAAATCTAAATTGCTTAACATTCCTTTCAAAGGGCAGACATTATTCGGGCCCGGTTTGAAAGAAATTATCGCTGACATTACTGGAGGTAAGGGCCATGCCCTGCCTCAAGACAGGGGCCAAACCAAGGGCTAAACAGTCTAATTTTCGTGCCTTTCGTAACTTCAAGGCAGGAGCAGCATCAACTTCCTCCGCTCCAAGACAGGAAGGAACTGTTTGCTCGCTACAGACAGGGCTGGAAACCTAACCAGTCCTGGAACAAGGGCAAGCAGGGCCAGAAAACCTGCTGCTGGCCCCTAAGACAGCATGAAGTGAGGGCCCCCAATCCGAAACGGAGCTAGTGGGGGGGCAGACTTTCTCTCTTCGCCCAGGCTTGGGCAAGAGATGTCCAGGATCCCTGGGCGTTAGAGATCATATCTCAGGGATATCTTCTGGACTTCAAAGCTTCTCCTCCAAAAGGGAGATTTCATCTTTCAAGGTTGTCAGCAAACCAGATAAAGAAAGAGGCGTTTCTACGCTGGGTACAAGACCTTTTACTAATGTGGAGTGGATCCACCCAGTTCCGCGGTCGGAACACGAACAAGGGGTTTTACTCAAATCTGTTTGTGGTTCCCAAAAAAGAGGGAACCTTCAGACCAATCTTGGACTTAAAGATCCTAAACAAATTCCTAAGAGTTCCATCGTTCAAAATGGAAACTATTCGGGACCATCTTACCTATGATCCAAGAGGGTCAGTACATGACCACAGTGGATTTAAAGGATGCCTGACCTTCACATACCGATTCACAAGGATCATTACCGGTATCTAAGGTTTGCCTTCCTAAACAGGCATTACCAGTTTGTAGCTCTTCCCTTCGGTTAGCTACAGCTCCAAGAATCTTTACAAAGGTTCTGGGCTCTCTTCTGGCGGTACTAAGACCGCGAGGAATAGCGGTAGCTCCGTACCTAGACGACATTCTGATACAAGCGTCAAGTTTCCAAACTGCCAAGTCTCATACAGAGTTAGTTCTGGCATTTCTAAGGTCGCATGGGTGGAAGGTGAACGTAGAAAAGAGTTCTCTATTGCCACTCACAAGAGTTCCCTTCTTAGGGACTCTTATAGATTCTGTAGAAATGAAAATTTACCTGACAGAGGACAGGTTATCAAAACTTCTAAATGCTTGCCGTGTCCTTCATTCCATTCAACACCCGTCAGTGGCTCAATGCATGGAGGTAATCGGCTTAATGGTAGCGGCAATGGACATAGTACCTTTTGCACGCCTGCATCTCAGACCGCTGCAAATGTGCATGCTAAGTCAGTGGAATGGGGATTACTCAGATTTGTCCCTATGCTAAATCTGGATCAAGAGACCAGAGATTCTCTTCTATGGTGGCTTTCTCTGCCTCATCTGTCCAGGGGGATGCCCTTCAGCAGGCCAGATTGGACGATTGTAACAACAGACGCCAGCCTGCTAGGTTGGGGCGCAGTCTGGAATTCCCTGAAGGCTCAGGGATCATGGACTCAGGAGGAGAGACTCCTTCCAATAAACATTCTGGAATTAAGAGCAGTTTTCAATGCTCTTCTGGCTTGGCCTCAGTTAGCAACTCTGAGGTTCATCAGGTTTCAGTCGGACAACATCACGACTGTGGCTTACATCAACCATCAGGGAGGGACAAGGAGTTCCCTAGCGATGATGGAAGTCTCAAAGATAATTCGCTGGGCAGAGTCTCACTCTTGCCACCTGTCAGCGATCCACATCCCAGGCGTGGAGAACTGGGAGGCGGATTTTCCTAAGTCGCCAGACTTTTCATCCGGGGGGAGTGGGAACTTCATCCGGAGGTGTTTGCCCAACTGCTTCATCATTGGGGGCAAACCAGATCTGGATCTCATGGCGTCTCGCCAGAACGCCAAGCTTCCTTGTAGTACGGATCCAGGTCCAGGGACCCGGGAGCGGTACTGATAGATGCTCTGACAGCACCTTGGGTCTTCAACATGGCTTATGTGTTTCCACCCTTCCCGATGCTTCCTCGATTGATTGCCAGGATCAAACAGGAGAGGAGCATCGATGATTCTAATAGCGCCTGCGTGGCCACACAGGACCTGGTATGCAGATCTAGTGGACATGTCGTCCTGTCCACCATGGTCTCTGCCTCTGAGACAGGACCTTCTGATTCAGGGTCCTTTCAAACATCCAAATCTAATTTCTCTGAGGCTGACTGCATGGAGATTGAACGCTTGATTCTATCAAAGCGGGGATTCTCGGAGTCAGTGATTGATACCTTAATACAGGCTAGGAAACCTGTTACCAGGAAAATTTTACCATAAAATATGGGTAAATACTTATATGGTGCGAATCCAAGAGTTACTCATGGAGTAAGGTTAGGATTCCTAGGATATTGTCTTTTCTACAAGAAGGTTTAGAAAAGGGTTTATCTGCTAGTTCATTAAAGGGACAGATCTCAGCTCTGTCTATCCTTTTACACAAACGTCTGTCAGAAGTTCCAGACGTTCAGGCTTTTTGTCAGGCTTTGGCTAGGGTTAAGCCTGTGTTTAAGACTGTTTGCTCCGCCGTGGAGCTTAAACTTAGTTCTTAACGTTCTGCAAGGTGTTCCGTTTGAACCCCTTCATTCCATTGATATCAAGCTGTTATCTTGGAAAGTTCTGTTTTTAATGGCTATTTCCTCGGCTCGAAGAGTCTCTGAGTTATCGGCCTTACATTGTGATTCTCCTTATCTGATTTTTCATTCAGACAAGGTAGTTCTGCGTACTAAACCTGGGTTCTTACCTAAGGTAGTCACTAACAAGAATATCAAGATCAAGAGATTGTTGTTCATCATTGTGCCTTAACCCTTCTTCAAAGAAGGAACGACTTCTGCACAATCTGGACGTCGTCCGTGCCCTGAAATTTTATTTGCAGGCAACTAAGGATTTTCGTCAAACTTCTTCCCTGTTTGTCGTTTATTCTGGACAGAGGAGAGGTCAAAAAGCTTCGCTACCTCTCTCTCTTTTGGCTTCATAGCATAATACGTTTAGCCTATGAGACTGCTGGACAGCAGCCTCCTGATAGGATTACAGCTCATTCTACTAGAGCTGTGGCTTCCACTTGGGCCTTTAAGAATGAGGCCTCTGTTGAACAGATTTGCAAGGCTGCAACTTGGTCTTCACTTCACACTTTTTCAAAATTTTTACAAATTTGACACTTTTGCTTCTTCGGAGGCTGTTTTTGGGAGAAAAGGTTCTACAGGCAGTGTTCCTTCCATGTAAAGATTCTGCCTGTCCCTCCCGTCATCCGTGTACTTTAGCTTTGGTATTGGTATCCCATAAGTAATGGATGACCCGTGGACTGACTACACTTAACAGGAGAAAACATAATTTATGCTTACCTGATAAATTCCTTTCTCCTGTAGTGTAGTCAGTCCACGGGCCCGCCCTGTTTTTATTACGGCAGGTCTAAATTTTAAATTAAACTCCAGTCACCACTGCACCCTATAGTTTCTCCTTTCTCGTTTGGTTTCGGTCCGAATGGACTGGGTATGACGTAGAGGGGAGGAGCTATATAGCAGCTCTGCTTGGGTGATCCTCTTGCACTTTCTGTTAGGGGAGGAGATATAATCCCATAGAGTAGATGGATGACCCTGGACTGACTACACTACAGGAGAAAGGAATTTATCAGGTAAGCATAAATTATGTTTTTAGGGATGCTTTTTTTTTCCTGTGCATCTAATTGCAGTTGCCTGCCTGCCAGAGTGTGTGTCAGGCTCACAGCGTATACTGTGCCCACTTGCCCAGTGCCACCACTCATATCTGGTGTAACAGTAGTGTAGATTTAAAAAAACAACACTTTTTTGACTGTGTTAAATAATAGCAGTCAGTTTCCTTCACACGTGTGCGTTTCAGTGCCTGCCTGCCAGGGCACAGTGTCACCCCAGTGCAACTCATATCTGGTGTAACAGTAGTGTAGATTTTAAAAAAACAACACTTTTTTGACTGTGTTAAATAATAGCAGTCAGTTTCCTTCACACGTGTGCGTTTCAGTGCCTGCCTGCCAGGGCACAGTGTCACCTTAGACCTTGAAGCCCACCTTAGACCTTGAAGCCCACCTCTTTCAGATTGCATTTTAACAGTTTTTCACCACTAGAGGGTGTTAGTTCACGTATTTCATATAGATAACACTGTGCTTGTGCACGAGAAGTTATCTTGGAGCAGGCACTGATTGGCTAGACTGCAAGTCTGTCAAAAGAACTGAAAAAAGGGGCAGTTTACAGAGGCTTAGATACAAGATAATCACAGAGGTTAAAAGTATATAATTATATATATATATATATATATATATATATATATATATATATATATATATATATATATATATATATATATATAATTATAAATGTGTTAGTTATGCAAAACTGGGAAATGGGTAATAAAGGGATTATCTATCTTTTAAAACAATAAAAATTCTGGTGTAGACTGTCCCTTTAAACGGGGAGTTTGGTTTGTCACTGTGAAGCGGGGGTAACCCTTACACTACCTGATCGATACAACATCATACCTGATGTTTTAAAGCACGTTATTCCAAACAATTGAGCAATGTTAGGTGATTTATGCCCTTTATGGATTAAAACCAGACAATGGGGGGTAGTTATCAAGCGTCAACCTCAAATACGCTGGAATTCCGCAGCGTATTTGTGGCGAGGCAGATTCGCCTTAGTTATCAAAGGCTAGAGACCGGCAAAAGTTGAATTTTGTGACGTAAGCTTCGATCCACCGGTCTCAGTCCGACACAGATCGATTCTTACGTCACTCCAGATGTTCCGCACACAATCTGACTACTTTTGCTAGTTATCAAATGACTAGAAGGTACGCTCGGCACTTTTCCGGCCCAGCGTACCTGGTTTTCAAACCGCCGCCCTGGAGGCGGCGGATCCCATAGGAATCTATGGGAGTCTGACCATAGCGAAAGTACAAGTTCGCTGCTGCCAGATATCCCATTGATTCCTATGGGAGAGGTCTACACCTAACACCCTAACATGTTCCCCGAGTCTAAACACCGCTAATCTGCCCCCCCCTACACCGCCGCAACTAAATAAATGTATTACCCCCTAAACCGCCGCTCCCGGAGCCCACCGTCACTATAATAAACATGTTAACCCCTAAACCGCCACTCCCGGAGCCCACCGCAAGCTGCTCTATACATATTAACCCCTAAACCGCCGCTCCCGGAGCCCACAGCAAGCTACTCTATACATATTAACCCCTAAACCGCCGCTCCCGGAGCCCACCGCAAGCTGCTCTATACATATTAACCCCTAAACTGCCGCCCTCTATAATAAAGTTATTAACCCCTAATCTGCCCCCCCCTACACCGTCGCCACCTATAATACATTTATTAACCCCTATCCTGCCCCCCCTACACCGCCGCCACTGTTATAAAATTATTAACCCTAACACCCCCCTAACTTAAATATTAATTAAATAAATCTAAATAATATTTCTATTATTAAATAAATGAATCCTATTTAAAACTAAATATTTACCTTTAAAATAAACCCTAATATAGCTACAATATAAATAATAATTATATTGTAGCTATCTTAGGATTTATTTTTATTTTACAGGCAAATTTCAATTTATTTTAACTAGGTACAATAGCTATTAAATAGTTATTAACTATTTAATAGCTTACCTAGCTAAAATAAAGAGAAATTAACCTGTAAAATATAAACTAACCTAAGTTACAATTACACCTAACACTACACTATACTTTAATAAATTATTCCTATTTAAAACTAAATACTTACTTGTAAAATAAACCCTAAGATAGCTACAATGTAATTAATAATTACATTGTAGCTATTTTAGGATTTATATTTATTTTACATGTAACTTTGTATTTATTTTAGCTAGTTAGAATAGTTATTAAATAGTTATTAACTATTTAATAACTACCTAGCTAAAAGAAATACAAAATTACCTGTAAAATAAATCCTAACCTAAGTTACAATTAAACCTAACACTACACTATCATTAAATTAATTAAATAAATTAACTACAAATAACTACAATTAAATACAATTACATAAACTAACTAAAGTACAAAAAATAAAAAAAGCTAAGTTACAAAAAATAAAAACATAAGTTACAAACATTTAAAAAATATTACAACAATTTTAAGCTAATTACACCTAATCTAAGCCCCCTAATAAAATAACAAAGCCCCCCAAAATAAAAAAAAATTCCCTACCCTACTCTACATTAAAAAAGTTCAAAGCTCTTTTACCTTACCAGCCCTTAAAAGGGCCTTTTGTGGGGCATGCCCCAAAGAAAACTGCTCTTTTGCCTGTAAAAGAAAAATACAACCCCCCCCAACATTAAAACCCACCACCCACATACCCCTAATCTAACTCAAACCCCCCTTAAAATAACCTAACACTAATCCCCTGAAGATCATCCTACCTTGAGTCGTCTTCACTCAGCCGAACCACCGATGGAACTGAAGAGGAGATCCGGAGCGCCAGAAGTGATCCTCCAAGCGGCGCTCTCGAAGTCTTCAATCCGGGCGATGTCATCTTCCAAGCGGCGCTGAAGATCATCTTCCATCCTGGCGATGTCATCTTCCAAGCGGGGTCTTCAATCTTCTTGCTTCAGGATCCATCTTCATCCCGCCGACGCGGAACATCCTTCTTCCCCGACGGACTAACGACGAATGAAGGCTCCTTTAAGGGACGTCATCCAAGATGGCGTCCCTTCAATTCCGATTGGCTGATAGGATTCTATCAGCCAATCGGAATTAAGGTAGGAAAAATCTGATTGGCTGATTGAATCAGCCAATCAGATTGAGATCGCATTCTATTGGCTGATCGGAACAGCCAATAGAATGCGATCTCAATCTGATTGGCTGATTCAATCAGCCAATCAGATTTTTCCTACCTTAATTCCGATTGGCTGATAGAATCCTATCAGCCAATTGGAATTGAAGGGACGCCATCTTGGATGACGTCCCTTAAAGGAGCCTTCATTCGTCGTTAGTCCGTCGGGGAAGAAGGATGTTCCGCGTCGGCGGGATGAAGATGGATCCTGAAGAAAGAAGATTGAAGACCCCGCTTGGAAGATGACATCGCCCGGATGGAAGATGATCTTCAGCGCCGCTTGGAAGATGACATCGCCCGGATGGAAGACTTCTTCAGCGCCGCTTGGAGGATCACTTCATCGGATGGAAGACTTCTTCAGCGCCCCTTGGAGGATCACTTCTGGCGCTCCGGAACTCCTCTTCAGTTCCATCGGTGGCTCGGCTGAGTGAAGACGACTCAAGGTAGGATGATCTTCAGGGGATTAATGTTAGGTTATTTTAAGGGGGGTTTGGGTTAGATTAGGGGTATGTGGGTGGTGGGTTTTAATGTTGGGGGGGGGTTGTATTTTTCTTTTACAGGGCAAAAGAGCAGTTTTCTTTGGGCATGCCCCACAAAGGCCCTTTAAGGGCTGGTAAGGTAAAAGAGCTTTGAACTTTTTTAATGTAGAATAGGGTAGGGAATTTTTTATTTTGGGGGGCTTTGTGTATTTTATTAGGGGGCTTAATTAGGTGTATTAGCTTAAATTGTTGTAATATTTTTTAAATGTTTGTAACTTATGTTTTTTATTTTTTGTAACTTAGCTTTTTTTATTTTTTGTACTTAGTTAGTTTATGTAATTGTATTTAATTGTAGTTATTTGTAGTTTAATTTATTTAATTAATTTAATGATAGTGTAGTGTTTAATTGTAACTTAGGGTTAGGATTTATTTTACAGGTAATTTTGTATTTCTTTTAGCTAGGTAGTTATTAAATAGTTAATAACTATTTAATAACTATTCTAACTAGCTAAAATAAATACAAAGTTACCTGTAAAATAAATATAAATCCTAAAATAGCTACAATGTAATTATTAATTACATTGTAGCTATCTTACGGCTAGATTTAGAGTTTGGCCGCGACTTTTCCATACCGCAGATCCCCCTACACCATTTGCGTATCCATCTTTTCAATGGGATATTCTAACGCCGGTATTTAGAGTCGTGGCTGAAGTGGAGCGTTAGAAATCTAACAACAAAACTCCAGCCGCAGAAAAAAGTCAGTAGTTAAGAGTTTTCTGGGCTAACGCCGTTTATAAAGCTCTTAACTACTGTGGCTCTAAAGTACCCTAACACCCATAAAACTCCCTATGTACCCCTAAACCGAGGTCCCCTCACATCGCCGGCCACTCAAATTAAATTGTTTTAACCCTAATCTGCCGTCGCCCCACGCCGCCGCAAGCTACGTATACTTATGTACCCCCTAATCTGCTGCCCCTAACACCGCCGACCCCTATATTATATTTATTAACCCTAATCTGCCCCCCTCAACGTCGCCTCCACCTGCCTACACTTATTAACCCCTTATCTGCCCGACCGGGCACCGCGCCGCTATATAATAAAGTTATTAACCCCTAATCCGCCTCACTCCTGGCCTCAATAACCCTATAATAAATAGTATTGACCCCTAATCTTCCCTCCCTAACATCGCCGACACCTAACTTCAATTATTAACCCCTAATCTGCCGACCGGACAGCTCACCGCTACTCTAATAAATGTATTAACCCCTAAAGCTAAGTCTAACCCTAACACTAACACCCCCCTAAGTTAAATATAATTTAAATCTACTACGAAATAAATTAACTTTTATTAAATAAATTATTCCTATTTAAAGCTAAATACTTACTGTAAAATAAACCCTAATATAGCTGCAATATAAAATTATCTTTATATGTAGCTATTTTTGGATTTATATTTATTTTACAGGTAACTTTGTAATTATTTTAACCAGGTACAATAGCTATTAAATAGTTAATAACTATTTAAGAGTTACCTAGTTAAAATAATTACAAAATTACCTGTAAATAAATCCTAACCTAAGTTACAATTAAACCTACACACTACACTATCAATAAATAAATTAAATAAACTACCTACAATTATCTACAATTAAACCTAACACTACACTATCAATACATTAATTAAATACAATACCTACAAATAAATACATTTAAATAAACTAACTAAAGTACAAAAAATAAAAAAGAACTACGTTACAAAAAATAAAAAAATATTTACAAACATTAGAAAAATATTACAACAAGTTTAAACTAATTACACCTACTCTAAGCCCCCTAATAAAATAACAAAGAACCCCAAAAATAAAAAAAATGCCCTAACCCTATTCTAAATTAAAAAAGTTCAAAGCTCTTTTACCTTACCAGGCCCTGAAAAGGGCCATTTGCGGGGCATGCCCCAAATTAATTCAGCTCTTTTGCCTGTAAAAAAAAACATACAATACCCCCCCCAACATTACAACCCACCACCCACATACCCCTAATCTAACCCCAAACCCCACTTAAATAAACTTAACACTAAGCCCCTGAAGATCTTCCTACCTTATCTTCACCATACAGGTTCACCGATCCGTCCTCTGAAGTCTTCATCCAAGCCCAAGCAGGGGGCTGGCGATCCATAATTCAGGCTGAAGTCTTCTATCAAGCGGCGGGCTGAAGAGGGTCCAGAAGAGGCTCCAAAGTCGTCATCCTATCCGGGAAGAAGAGTAGATCCGGGACCGCAACCATCTTGATCCAAGCGGCATCTTCTATCTTCAATCCGATGACGAACGGCTCCATCTTGAAGACCTCCGACGCGGATCCATCCTCTTCTTCCGACGGTCCAAATGAACAATGAAGGTTCCTTTAAGGGACGTCATCCAAGATGGCGTCCCACGAATTCCCGATTGGCTGATAGGATTTATATCAGCCAATCGGTATTAAGGTAGGAAAATTCTGATTGGCTGATGGAATCAGCCAATCAGATTCAAGTTCAATCCGATTGGCTGATTGGATCAGCCAATCAGATTGAGCTCGCATTCTATTGGCTGTTCTGATCAGCCAATAGAATGCGAGGCTCAATCTGATTGGCTGATCCAATCAGCCAATCGGATTGAACTTGAATCTGATTGGCTGATTTCATCAGCCAATCAGATTTTCCTACCTTAATCCGATTGGCTGATAGAATCCTATCAGCCAATCGAATTCGAGGGACGCCATCTTGGATGACGTCCTTAAAGGAACCTTCATTTCTTCATTTGGACGTCGGAAGAAGAGGATGGATCCGCGTCGGAGGTCTTCAAGATGGAGCCGTTCGTCATCGGATGAAGATAGAAGATGCCGCTTGGATCAAGATGGTTGCCGGTTCGGATCTACTCTTCTTCCCGGATAGAGGAAGACTTTGGAGCCTCTTCTGGACCTCTTCAGCCGCCGCTTGATAGAAGACTTCAGCCGGATTAGGGATCGCCAGCCCCCGCTTAGGCTTGGATGAAGATTTCGGAGGGCTTGGATGAAGACTTCGGAGGACGCATCGGTGAAGCCTGGCATGGTGAAGATAAGGTAGGAAGATCTTCAGGGGCTTAGTGTTAGGTTTATTTAAGGGGGGTTTGGGCTTAGATTAGGGGTATGTGGGTGGTGGGTTGTAATGTTGGGTGGGGGGTATTGTATGTTTTTTTTTACAGGCAAAAGAGCTGAATTCTTTGGGGCCATGCCCCGCAAATGGCCCTTTTCAGGGCTGGTAAGGTGAAAGAGCTTTGAACTTTTTTAATTTAGAATAGGGTAGGGCATTTTTTTATTTTGGGGTCTTTGTTATTTTATTAGGGGCTAGAGTAGGTGTAATTAGTTTAAAATTGTTGTAATATTTTTCTAATGTTTGTAAATATTTTTTTATTTGTTGTAACTTAGTTCTTTTTTATTTTTTGTACTTTAGTTAGTTTATTTAATTGTAGTTATTTGTAGTTAATGTATTTAATTAATTTTATTGATAGTGTAGTGTAGGTTTAATTGCAACTTAGGTTAGGATTTATTTTACAGGTAATTTTGTAATTATTTTAACTATTTTAGCTATTAAATAGTTCTTAACTATTTAATAGCTATTGTACCTGGTTAAAATAAATACAAAGTTGCCTGTAAAATAAATATTAATCTAAAATAGCTACATATAATTATTCGTTATATTGTAGCTATATTAGGGTTTATTTTACAGGTAAGTATTTAGCTTTAATATAGGAAAAATTATTTAACAAGATTTAATTTATTTCGTTAGATTTAAATTATATTCAATTTAGGGGGGTGTTAGGGGTTAGACTTAGCTTTAGGGGTTAATCCATTTATATAGTAGCGGCAAGATCCGGTCGGCAGATTAGGGGTTAATAATTGAAATTAGGTGTCGGCTATGTTAGGGAGGGCAGATTAGGGGGTTAATACTATTTCGTTATAGGGTTAGTGAGGCGGGAGTGAGGCGGGATTAGGGGTTAATAACTTTATTATAGTAGCGGTGAGGTGCGGTCAGCAGATTAGGGGTTAATTATTGTAGGTAGCTGGCGGCAACGTTGTGGGGGCAGATTAGGGTTAATAAATATAATAATGGGGTCGGCTGGTGTTAGGGGCAGCAGATTAGGGGTTCATAGGGATACCGTAGGTGGCGGCGGTGTACGAGCGGCAGATTAGGGGTTAAAAAAATATGCAGGGGTCAGCGATAGCGGGGGGCGGCAGATTAGGGGTTAATAAGTGTAAGGGTAGGGGTGTTTAGACTCGGGTACATGTTAGGGTGTTAGGGTGCAGACTTAGGAAGTGTTTCCCCATAGGAAACAATGGGGCTGCGTTAGGAGCTGAACGCTGGCTTTTTTGCAGGTGTTAGGTTTTTTTTCAGCTCAAAATGCCCCATTGTTTCCTATGGGGGAATCGTGCACGAGCACGTTTTTGAAGCTGGCCGCCTCCGTAAGCACCGCTGGTATCGAGAGTTGCAGTTGCGGTAAATATGCTATACACTCCTTTTTGGAGCCTAACGCAGCCATTCTGTGAACTCTAAATACCAGTGGTATTTAAAAGGTGCGGCCAGAAAAAAGCATGCGTAGCTAACGCACCCCTTTGGCCGCAAAACTCTAAATCTAGGCCTATGGGTTTATTTACAGGTAAGTATTTAGTTTTAAATAGGAATAATTTATTAAAGTATAGTGTAGTTTTAGGTGTAATTGTAACTTAGGTAGTTTTTATTTTACAGGTTAATTTCTCTTTATTTTAGCTAGGTAAGCTATTAAATAGTTAATAACTATTTAATAGCTATTGTACCTAGTTAAAATAAATTGAAATTTGCCTGTAAAATAAAAATAAATCCTAAGATAGCTACAATATAATTATTATTTATATTGTAGCTATATTAGGTTTATTTTATAGGTAAGTATTTAGTTTTAAATAGGATAAATTATTTAATAATATAAATATTATTTAGATTAATTTAATTAATATTTAAGTTAGGGGGGGGTGTTAGGGTTAGTGTTAGACTTCGGTTTAGGGGTTAATAAATTTATTTACAGTGGCGGCGGTGAGGGGGGGGGCAGATAGTGGTTAATAAATGTATTATAGGTGGCGACGGTGTAGGGGGGGGCAGATTAGGGGTTAATACATTTAATATAGGTTGGCAGCAGGGTCTGGGAGCGGCGGTTTAGGGGTTAAACATTTATTTAGTTGCGGCAAGGTGCGGGATCAGCAGGATAGGGGTTAATACCTTTATTATAGAGGGCAGCAGTATAGGGGGGGCAGGACCAGGGGTTAGTAGGTTATAATGTAGGTTGCGGCGGTGTCCAGGAGCGGCAGTTTAGGGGTTAATAAATGTATAAGTGTTGCTGGCGGGGGTCTAGGAGCGGCGGTTTAGAGGTTTTAAATAAATTATAAGAGTTACGGCGGGGTCTAGGAGCGGCGGTTTAGGGGGTTAGTAACTTTATTTCGTTGCGGGAGGCTCCGGGGCGCCGGGATAGGATGTAGAACAGTGTAGTTTACTGTGAGTTGTTAGTGACAGGCTAGCAATAAAGCGGCTGGGAAAAAGCCGAAGAGCAGCGAGATCGGATGAGTGATAACTCTCACAGTCCGCTGCTCATCGCCCCATACTTGGTGCGCGGCTTTTTGACAGATTTATTGATAACTTAGGCGTATTTTTTTCAGGTCCGCGGCGGCGAAGGTAGACGAGCTTAGGCGGGCGTATTGGGCCGGCGAAGGCAGGAAAGTTGACACATTGATTAACTACCCCCCCTCTGCATCAACTATGTAATTTTCCATAGGAGTTTTGCCATGGATCCCCCTCCGGCATGCCACAGTGCAGGTGTTAGGTACCCTTGAAACAACTTTTCCAACACTATTATGGCCAGACAGAGTCCCTGTGGGTTTTAAAATTCCGCCTGCCTATTGAAGTCTATGGCGGTTCGCCCGGTTCACCGTTCGCGAACAGTTGTGGAAGTTTGGCGTCCGCCGTTTGCGAACGCAAAATTTTTAGGTTCGGCGACATCACTACATATAAATGATTATTTCTGCTCTCGTTGTTAGAAAGAGTTGTAAAGAGCTATTTTAAATTGTATAAGGATGTTAAGGCCTAATGAGCACTTTGTGAAATCTTTTTGTTTTTTTCCTTTTCTTATGACTCTGTATTAAATAAGTTTTGTATTGCTGTTTGTTAAACTATAAAAAAAGGGGGGGAAAAAGGGAAAAGGTTATCCCCATATTTAGCGGGTAAAGTGAGAGGTAAAGTGAGTCTCTTGTAGCATAACTATTTGGGCTTTTAGGGATTTGTAATCCAGTAGGGCTTTTTTACGTTTAATATTGGAGTTAGGGGACCCCTGACATTATGGGAG
The DNA here is from genome assembly GCF_027579735.1 of Bombina bombina. NCBI lineage: Eukaryota > Metazoa > Chordata > Amphibia > Anura > Bombinatoridae > Bombina > Bombina bombina. Next base: position 198,660,913 of record NC_069505.1, on the reverse strand, counting down.
TATTACCTTCATATGCATTGGTTCCTATTTAGAGAGATGCTTTTTTCTCCACTTTTTTGTGTCATACCAATACAAAAAAAAGAAATAAACATGAGAATGCCTAAACATTTGTAATTGTAACAATTTTCTGGGCGAAGTGGTGCATTATCTGACAGAAATGCAGGGGTGCCAATATTTTTTGGCCATGACTGTATATGTACTTACACATATAAACACATAAATATAATATATATAAATATATATATATATATATTAATATATATATATATAGTACAGTATCCCACAAAAGTGAGTACACCCCTCACTTTTCATGTGACAACACTGAAGAAATGACACTTTGCTTCAATGTAAAGTAGTGAGTGTACAGCCTGTATAACAGTGTAAATTTGCTGTCCCATCAAAATAACTCAACACACAGCCATTAATTTCTAAACCGTTGGCGACAAAAAGTGAGTACAACACTAAGTGGAAATGTCCAATTTGGGCCAAAGTGTCAATATTTTGTGTGGCCACCATATTTTCCAGCACTGCCTTAACCCTCTTGGGCATGGAGTTCACCAGAGCTTCACAGGTTGCCACTGAGTCCTCTTCCACTCCTCCCATGACATCACAGAGCTGGTGGATGTTAGAGACAATAGGGTTTAGGTCTGGAGGACATGCTGGCCAGTCCATCACCTTTAACCCTCAGCTTCTTTAGCAAGGCAGTGGTCGTCTTGGAGGTGCTTTGGGGTCATTTCATGTGGGAATACTGCCCTGTGGCCCAGTCCTCCAAAGGAGGGGATCATGCTCTGCTTCAGTATGTCACAGGACATGTTGGCATTCATGGTTCCTCAATGAACGTAGCTCCCCAGTGCCGGCAGCACTCATGCAGGCCTAGACCATGACACTCCCACCACCATGGCTTGACTGTAGGCAAGACACACTTGTCTTTGTACTCCTCACCTGGTTGCTGCTACAACACGCTTGACATCATCTGAACCAAATAAGTTTAGCTTGGTCTCATCGGACCTCAGGACATGGCTCCAGCAATCTATGGTCCTTAGTCTGCTTATGTTCAGCAAACTGTGTGCGGGCTTTCTTGGTGCATCATCTTTAGAAGACTATGGGGTCAATTTATCAAGTTCCGTACGAGCTTGATGCCCCGTGTTTCCACTGCTGCATCACCTGTCCGCCTGCTCTGAGGTGGCAGACAGAAATCAACCCGATCTAATACGATCGGGTTGTTTGACAACCTCTGCTAGGGGCTGATTGACCTCGAATCTGCAAGGGGGCGGCATTGCAATGATAAATGCTAACAGTGTATGCTGTCGGTATTTATCGATGTGCAGCGGACATGATACGCTACATCATATCATGTCCCGCTCGCACATTAATAAATTGACCCCTAAATATATAAGTGTATGCTGTGTAGTGTGTGGTGATCTGCCTGTTTAGGTGTATGCTGTGTAGTGTGTATCTGCATGTATAAGTGTATGCTATGTAGTGTGTGTGTGTGTGTTGTGTGTGTATCTGCATGTATAAGTGTATGCTATTAGTGTGTGTGTGTGTGTATCTGCATGTATACAGTGTATGCTACGTAGTGTGTGTGTATCTGCATGTATAAGTGTATGCTATGTAGTGTGTGTGTGGTGTATCTGCATGTATAAGTGGTATGCTATGTAGTGTGTGTGTGGTGTATCTGGCATGTATAAGTGTATGCTAGTAGTGTGTGTGTGTGTATCTGCTGTATAAGTGTATGCTATGTAGATGTGTGTGTGTGTATCTGCATGTATAAGTATATGCTATGTTAGGTGTGTGTGTGTGTATCTGCATGTGTAAGTGTATATTATGTAGTGTGTGTTTCTGTGTATTTGAGTGTGTGTACATGTACATGTGTAGCTTGCATTACTGTACATTTTTGCTGATTTTAAAGGCCAGAATCTAGAATATTAATGGGGAATGCAGAGAGCAGTTTTAAAGAATCTATTATTAAATGTCCAACTAAGATAAATATATTTAGCACTGTCTTTGCAAAGGGGCTAATTAAATACAGAGCTCACATAGCTATACCAGTGGTTTAAGCTTGTGTTTGATTTTTCTGCTAAGAGTATTAAAAGATATGACTTTATTTAGAATTGTATTTATATTACTTTGGTCTTATGATTTTTTTAAGCCCATCCCTGCTCCTGCCCATCACATAGCATACTTTTGCCGTATGGGGCTGTCCCACTTTTGAATTTTGAAATATTGGAGGTACGCATATGATCTTGATTGCCCCATTTAGTTTGTACCATATACACATTAGGCCTAGATTTGGAGTTCGGCGGTAGCCGAGCAAAACCAGCGTTAGAGGCTCCTAACGCTGTGTTTTGGCGCCCGCTGGTATTTGGAGTCAGTGATTAAAGGGGTCTAACGCTCACCCTTTTCAGCCGCGACTTTTCCATACCGCAGATCCCCCTACGCCATTTGCGTAGCCTATCTTTTCAATGGGATCTTTCTAACGCTGGTATTTAGAGTCGTTTCTGAAGTGAGCGTTAGAGCTCTAACGACAATATTCCAGCCGCCCTTGAAAATAGCAGGAGTTAAGAGCTTTCTGGCTAACGCCGGTTTATAAAGCTCTTAACTACTGTACCCTAAAAGTACACTAACACCCATAACTACCTATGTACCCCTAAACCGAGTCCCCCCACATCGCCGCCACTCTATTTAAATTTTTAACCCCTAATCTGCCGACCGCCACCTACGTTATACTTATGTACCCCTAATCTGCTGCCCTAACCCCCGCCGACCCCTATATTATATTTCTTAACCCCTAACTTGCCCCCCACAACGTCGCCGCAAGCTACTTAAAATAATTAACCCCTAATCTTCCGACCGCAAATCGCCGCCACCTACGTTATCCTCTATGTACCCCTAATCTGCTACCCCCTAACATCGCCGACCCCTATATTATATTTATTAACCCCTAATCTGCCCCCCTCAACATCGCCGACTCATGACTACAACTTATTAACCCCTAATCTGCCGAGCGGACCTGAGCGCTACTATAATAAAGTTATGAACCCCTAACCCGCCTCACTAACCCTATCATAAATAGTATTAACCCCTAATCTGCCCTCCATAACATCGCCGACACCTACCTTCAATTATTAACCCCTAATCTGCCGACCGGAGCTCACCGCTATTCTAATAAATGTAATAACCCCTAAAGCTAAGTCTAACCCTAACACTAACACCCCCCTAGGTTAAATATAATTTTATCTAACGAAATAAATTAACTCTTATTAAATAAATGATTCCTATTTAAAGCTAAATACTTACCTGTAAAATACATCCTATATAGCTACAATATAAATTATAATTATATTATAGCTATTTTAGGATTAATTTTATTTTACATGGTAACTTTGTAATTATTTTAACCAGGTACAATAGCTATTCAATAGTTAAGAACTATTTAATAGTTACCTAGTTAAAATAATAACAAATATTACTGTAAATTAAGTCCTAACCTAAGATATAATTAAACCTAACACTACCCTATCAATAAAATAATTAAATAAACTACCTACAATTACCTACAATTAACCTAACACTACACTATCATAAATTAATTAAACACAATTGCCTACAAATAAATACAATTAAATAAACTAGCTAAAGTACAAAAAATAAAAAAGATCTAAGTTACAGAAAATAAAAAAATATTTACAAACATAATAAAAATATTACAACAATTTTAAACTAATTACACCTACTCTAAGCCCCCTAATAAAATACAAAGCCCCCCAAAATAAAAAATTCCCTACCCTATTCTTAATTAAAAAAGTTACAAGCTCTTTTACCTTACCAGCCCTGAACAGGGCCCTTTGCGGGGCATGCCCCAAGACTTTCAGCTCTTTTGCCTGTAAAAGAATAATACAATACCCCCCCCCCAACATTACAACCCACCACCCACATAACCCCTAATCTAACCCAAACCCCCCTTAAATAAACCTAACACTAAGCCCCTGAAGATCTTCCTACCTTGTCTTCACCATACCAGGTTCACCGATCCGTCCTGAAGAGCTCCTCCGATGTCCTGATCCAAGCCCAAGCGGGGGCTGAAGAGGTCCATGATCCGGTCAAAGTCTTCATCCAAGCGGGGCAGAAGAGGATCTTCCATCCGATTGAAGTCATCATCCAGGCGGCATCTCGATCTTCTTCCATCCGAGCGAAGCGGCAGGATCCTGAAGACATCCAGCGCGGAACATCCATCCGGACCGACGACTGAACGACGAATGACTGTTCCTTTAAGGGACGTCATCCAAGATGGCGTCCCTCGAATTCCGATTGGCTGATAGGATTCTATCAGCCAATCGGAATTAAGGTTAGGAATTTTCTGATTGGCTGATGGAATCAGCCAATCAGAATCAAGTTCAATCCGATTGGCTGATCCAATCAGCCAATCAGATTGAGCTCGCATTCTATTGGCTGTTCCGATCAGCCAATAGAATGCGAGCATCAATCTGATTGGCTGATTGGATCGGCCAATCGGATTGAACTAGATTCTGATTTGGCTGATTCCATCAGCCAATCAGAAAATTCCTACCTTAATTCCGATTGGCTGATAGAATCCTATCAGCCAATCGGAATTCGAGGGACGCCATCTTGGATGACGTCCCTTAAAGGAACAGTCATTCGTCGTTCAGTCGTCGGTCCGGATGGATGTTCCGCGCCTGGATGTCTTCAGGATCCTGCCGCTTCGCTCCGGATGGAAGAAGATCGAAGATGCCGCCTGGATGATGACTTCAATCGGATGGAAGATCCTCTTCTGCCCCGCTTGGATGAAGACTTTGAGCCGGATCATGGACCTCTTCAGCCCCCGCTTGGGCTTGGATCAGGACATCGGAGGAGCTCTTCAGGTCGGATCGGTGAACCTGGTATGGTGAAGACAAGGTAGGAAGATCTTCAGGGCTTAGTGTTAGGTTTATTTAAGGGGGGTTTGGGTTAGATTAGGGGTATTGGGTGGGGGTTGTAATGTTGGGGGGGGGGGGTATTGTATTATTCTTTTACAGGCAAAAGAGCTGAAATTCTTGGGGCATGCCCCGCAAAGGGCCCTGTTCAGGGCTGGTAAGGTAAAAGAGCTTGTAACTTTTTAATTTAGAATAGGGTAGGGAATTTTTTAATTTTTGGGGGGCTTTGTTATTTTATTAGGGGGGCTTAGAGTAGGTGTAATTAGTTTAAAATTGTTGTAATATTTTTATTATGTTTGTATAATATTTTTTTATTTTCTGTAACTTAGATCTTTTTTATTTTTTGTACTTTAGCTAGTTTATTTAATTGTATTTATTTGTAGGAATTGTGTTTAATTAATTTATTGATAGTGTAGTGTTAGGTTAATTGTAGGTAATTGTAGGTAGTTTATTTAATTATTTTATTGATAGGGTAGTGTTAGGTTTAATTATATCTTAGGTTAGGACTTATTTTACAGGTAATTTTGTTATTATTTTAACTAGGTAACTATTAAATAGTTCTTAACTATTTAATAGCTATTGTACCTGGTTAAAATAATTACAAAGTTACCTGTAAAATAAATATTAATCCTAAAATAGCTATAATATAATTATAATTTATATTGTAGCTATATTAGGATTTATTTTACAGGTAAGTATTTAGCTTTAAATAGGAATCATTATTTAATAAGAGTTAATTTATTTCGTTAGATAAAAATTATATTTAACTTAGGGGGTGTAGTGTTAGGGTTAGACTTAGCTTTAGGGGTTAATACATTTATTAGAATTTGCAATGGTAGGTGAATACAGCACTTAGTGTAAAGGTGGTGCACGGTGTGGGAGGTAGCTGCAATAGCCTCTGTGATAATGCACTCGTAGTAACACCAGCACCAATATCTTGAATTCCAATACTTTTATTAGAGGTTACATAAAAAGCAACGTTTCGTGGTGAACCCACTTAATCATGCTGTTTGTATAACATTGTTTCAAGCAATTTATATCTTTCTTTGGCGCCAACTGGCTTCAATTTTGGCAGTTTTACACCCCCTAGTGGTTACCAATTGCAATGTGTATACAAAAATATTAAAAACAAATGTATATGACTAAACAGATTATGTATGGCAATAATAAACGTACAAGTACTTTAACATTACTGTGCATACTTATATTATCACAAATATTTAACTTGCTTATATTGATTTTTCAGTTTTAATATCTTATTATAATATAATCTCAAATATGTAAACACATAGGTAAAGTACCCTTGATATTTTTAACTTATCATATAAAGAAAATTTCTATACAAAGAAATCTTTTCATATAGTGAACTCTTTTTCATATAGTAAATTTTAATTCTGCATATAGTTATAATTTGAGTGGTAATAATGTTGAAGTTATAATTTCATGATTTAAGGGAATTTCTTTAAGAGAAAACAATTAAGATCAAAATCCCTGTTCAACCCCCCTGGGAATAAGAGTATCCAATTGATATATCCATCTCATCTCTTGTTGTTGGAGGATTTTTTTCCCTATTTGTCCCATTGCGCTGAACAGGATGTGTTGTATGATCTGCCAGCGTAGCTGGCTTACACTATGTCCTTTTTCTAAAAGTGTTTGGACAGGGGTGCCTCCAAATTCTTTTTCCTTATGTTTGACCTATGCTGACTCAATCTATCCTTTACGTTCTGTGTGGTCTCTCCTAAGTAATACATAGAACATGGGCATTTTATGAGATAGACTACGTAACTAGTGTCACAAGTGTAAAAATCCCCTGATGTTGTAACGTCTGCCATTATGTGGATGATAAAGTTTGGACCTTTTATAACTGAATTACAAACTAACACATCCTAGGCAGGGGTAACAGCCATTCCTTTTTGCTTGCATGTATGTTTGTGTATCTTTTCTCTCTGATCCCACATCACTTCTTACAAGGTGGTCCCGGATATTCTTTACCCTCCTCTATAGGCCATTAAAGGGTAATCCCTAAACTGTTCAATACTAGGTTACAATCCTTAAGTATATGCCCAATGCTTTTTATGGCTTTTGCTACTGCTTGGCTATGTGAGCTATGTTGAGACACAAATACTAGTCTATCTTGTTCTTTAGTTTTTTCTTTAGGTGCCCTAGGTGTAAGTGATATCTTTAATTGTTTCACTCAACAATTGTGTAGGATATCCTCTCTGTTTAAATTGTTTGACATTTCCAACAGCCTTTTATCCTTCACTTCTGGTGTGCTTACTATTCTCTGTACCCTTAATAATTGACTCTTGGGTAATGAGTTGATAAGGCCTTTTGGATGGAAGCTGTTATATTCCAATAAGGTGTTCCTATCGGTCTCCTTTTGAAAAGATATCTATGTCGAGTCTATTATGTCCTTTAGTAATCTTAGTGTCAAGAAATGTTATACTCTCTTCACTATATGTCAAGGAAAATTGTAAGCCCCTTACCATAGTATTGAGTTCTCTTGTGAATTCTCTAGTTCTCCAATGCTACCCCCACCACACGCCAAACAACATCATCAATATAGCGCCACCATACTGTACCATACTGTCTAAATAGATGATTTTCATAAACTTGGCGCTCTTCAAACTCATTCATATAGAGGTTGGCGTATGATGGGGCAACATTGGAGCCCATGGCTGTACCCCTTATCTGTATGTACCAGTCATCCTGGAAAAGAAGAAATTCCAGAATAGTACCAGACGCAGTAAATTTTCCAAAAAACAACATTGTGTTTGTGAATAGCCACCACTGACCATCAGCACTTTTCTTATAATTGGCAATACCTGTTTCATGACTTATAGAGGTATATAAACTCTTAACATCCATTGTGTAAAGTATATATCTATCTGACTGCAATTCTAAGATTTTATTTTATCCAAAAAATGACCTGTGTCTTTCAGATAACTGGCCATTTTTTACCACTTCTGGTGTAGCAGTTTATCTAGGTACATTGCTATATTGGTATATACTGAACCTACACATGACACAATAGGCCTGCCTGGTGGTCTAGTGGGGTCTTTATGGATTTTGGGGACCGTATAGAAAATAGGTATTTTAGGGTCCTCTACCTGCAAAGTAATCAGCCAATTTCTTATCAATTATTAACTGGTTTTCTGCCCATTTCACAATATGGTTGATTTCTTTTTGTATTGCACCAAGGGGGTTGCTAGCTATTTTCCTATAAGTGGAGGTGTCACTGAGCTGGTCTCTAATTTCACTGACATAATAATGTTTATCCATCACTACTGTGGCACCTCCCTTATCGGCCCCCTTAAGTACAATACTGTATATAACTCTTTAAATTTTTTTAATGCCTGCTGATCCTGTTTAAAGAAATTGATAGGCTTGAACTTTGCTTGTTTTGTTTTTTTATTTTATTTTTGAGTGATGCAATTTCTAAATCTACCAGTTTAGTGAATGTGTTAAGGCTATGGTTGGCTAAATTAGGGTTAAAGTGACTCTTCTTTCTAAAGCCCCAATTATCCAAAATTAACATATGTGTTCTTTATCATTTTTTCGGTTGTCAATGGTATATCGTGCATCTCATTAAACCAAATTTTAACTTCACATTTCTGTAAAATTTATGCAAGTCCTTAGTTAATTCAAAAAAAATTTAAGTCCTGGTAAGGGCAAAAAGACAGTCCTTTGTTCAGAGACATTCAATTCGTTAGTGGTAAACGTATGCTTGGAAATATTTACCACTGTGTCTTGTTCTTGGATCACTTCTTCGGCTGCGGCTTCCGTTGTGATTTCCGCTGTTCCCCTTGGCCTCTCACATTCTTCATTTTCTTGCCTCCTCTGGCTCCTGTGTTTGCGGCCTCCCCGGCGGAATCGCTCTCTCCGCTGCTGCTGGAGTTTCCCAAAGGGGACTGTGTGGCGTCGTCTGATGACGTGTCGGTTCTGGTTCCGGTAGTGATGTTTGTATCACGTGGGTGCCGGTTTCTGTTTCTATTGGATCTTTTCGTGTTGTTGTATCTACGGACCGATTGGTAACCATGGTTACCACAACGCCATCTATACACTCGTCCTGTGCGGTAATCTTCTTCATCACGTAGAAACTTGACTCGCTTAGTTTCCTGGATGATCGTTTTCTCAGCTGTGATTTTTTCTTCAATCTTGTCCTCCAATTTCTTCAGCTCCTCTGTGGTAAGCGTTGTATGTAATTTCTGTGCGCTGTCTATTAGCTGTCTCAGTTTGTTTTTTCGATCTCCTGTAGTAGTGCTTCTACGTACAGACCATCAAGTCATAGGAGCACTTATTGATGATGGATTCGAATTTGTCACAGTAGTCCACATTGTCCCTAAGGAGAGTGGGTGTTGTACTCATCCTTAGGCCTCTTGGGATTCTTTTCACTCGGTAGTATTCTGCGAGTGTTATAGCATGCAGGTCCCAACGCATCAGCTTGACTTTTAGTTGTTCATAGTCCTTTTGCTGTAGTGGCGGATTCTGTGGTTCTCAGGAATTCTCGTGAGCCTCTAGTTAGACTTGTGATGCGGGCAGCTTCAAGTTCACTATATGCAAACATTTTATTGCCATCAGTTCTGTTAGTCACCTCTTTATCCATTCTTCTTATAATATACACAGTGTGCACGTAATCTTGCAGCCCAAGGTACAACTTGCAATGGTAGGTGAATACAGCACTTAGTGTAAAGGTGGTGCACGGGTGTGGGAGGTAGCTGCAATAGCCTCTGTGATAATGCACTCGTAGTAACACCAGCACCAATATCTTGAATTCCAATACTTTTATTAGAGGTTACATAAAAAGCAACGTTTCGTGTGAACCCACTTAATCATGCTGTTTGTATAACATTGTTTCAAGCAATTTATATCTTTCTTTGGCGCCAACTGGCTTAAATTTTGGCAGTTTTACCCCCCTAGTGGTTACCAATTGCAATGTGTATACAAAAATATTAAAAACAAATGTATATGACTAAACAGATTATGTATGGCAATACTAAACGTACAAGTACTTTAACATTACTGTGCATACTTATATTATCACAAATATTAACTTGCTTATATTGATTTTTCAGTTTTAATATCTTATTATAATATAATCTCAAATAATGTAAACACATAGGTAAAGTACCCTTGATATTTTTAACTTATCATATAAAGAAAATTTCTATACAAAGAAATCTTTTCATATAGTGAACTCTTTTCATATAGTAAATTTTTAATTCTGCATATAGTTATAATTTGAGTGGTAATAATGTTGAAGTTATAATTTCATGATTTAAGGAATTTCCTTTAAGAGAAACAATTAAGATCAAAATCCCTTGTTCAACCCCCTGGGAATAAGAGTATCCAATTGATATATCCATCTCATCTCTTGTTGTTGGAGGATTTTTTCTCTATTTGTCCCATTGCGCTGAACAGGGATGGTGTGTATGATCTGCCAGCGTAGCTGGCTTACACTATGTCCTTTTTCTAAAAAGTGTTTGGACAGGGGTGCCTCCAAATTCTTTTTCCTTATGTTTGACCTATGCTGACTCAATCTATCCTTTACTTTCTGTGTGGTCTCTCCTAAGTAATACATAGAACATGGGAATTTTATGAGATAGACTACGTAACATAGTGTCACAAGTGTAAAATCCCCTGATGTTGTAACGTCTGCCATTATGTGGATGATAAAAGTTTGGACCTTTTATAACTGAATTACAACTAACCACATCCTAGGCAGGGGTAACAGCCATTCCTTTTTGCTTGCATGTATGTTTGTGTATCTTTTCTCTCTGATCCCACATCACTTCTTACAAGGTGGTCCCGGATATTCTTTACCCTCCTATTTGCCATTAAAGGGTAATCCCTAAACTGTTCAATACTAGGGTTACAATCCTTAAGTATATGCCAATGCTTTTTTATGGCTTTGCTACTGCTTGGCTATGTGAGCTATGTTGAGACACAAATACTAGTCTATCTTGTTCTTTAGTTTTTTCTTTTAGGTGCCCTAGGTGTAGTGATATCTTTAATTGTTTCACTCAACAATTGTGTAGGATATCCTCTCTGTTTAAATTTGTTTGACATTTCCAACAGCCTTTTATCCTTCACTTCTGGTGTGCTTACTATTCTCTGTACCCTTAATAATTGACTCTTGGGTAATGAGTGATAAGGCCTTTTGGATGGAAGCTGTTATATTCCAATAAGGTGTTCCTATCGGTCTCTTTTGAAAAGATATCTACACCTACACCTAGGGCACCTAAAGAAAAAACTAAAGAACAAGATAGACTAGTATTTGTGTCTCAACATAGCTCACATAGCCAAGCAGTAGCAAAAGCCATAAAAAAGCATTGGCATATACTTAAGGATTGTAACCCTAGTATTGGGCTGATTATTTGCAGGTAGAGGACCCTAAAATACCTATTTTCTATACGGTCCCCAAAATCCATAAAGACCCCACTAGACCACCAGGCAGGCCTATTGTGTCATGTGTAGGTTCAGTATATACCAATATAGCAATGTACCTAGATAAACTGCTACAACCAGAAGTGGTAAAATGGCCAGTTATCTGAAAGACACAGGTCATTTTTGGATAATATAAAATCTTTAGAATTGCAGTCAGATAGATATATACTTTACACAATGGATGTTAAGAGTTTATATACCTCTATAAGTCATGAAACAGGTATTGCAATTATAAGAAAAGTGCTGATGGTCAGTGGTGGCTATTCACAAACACAAATGTTTGTTTTTTGGAAAATTTACTGCGTCTGGTACTATACTGGAATTTCTTTCTTTTTCCAGGATGACTGGTACATACAGATAAGGGGGTACAGCCATGGGCTCCAATGTTGCCCCATCATACGCCAACCTCTATATGAATGAGTTTGAAGAGCGCCAAGTTTATGAAAATCATCTATTTAGACAGTATGGTACAGTATGGTGGCGCTATATAGATGATGTGTTTGGCGTGTGGTGGGGTAGCATTGGAGAACTAGAAGAATTCACAAGAGAACTCAATACTATGGTAAGGGGCTTACAATTTTCCTTTGACATATAGTTGAAGAGAGTATAACATTTCTTGACACTAAGATTCTAAAGGGACATAATAGACTCGACATAGATATCTTTTCAAAAGAGACCGATAGGAACACCTTATTGGAATATAACAGCTTCCATCCAAAAGGCCTTATCAACTCATTACCCAAGAGTCAATTATTAAGGGTACAGAGAATAGTAAGCACACCAGAAGGTGAAGGATAAAAGGCTGTTGGAAATGTCAAACAAATTTAAACAGAGAGGATATCCTACACAATTGTTGAGTGAAACAATTCAAGATATCACTACACCTAGGGCACCTAAAGAAAAAACTAAAAGAACAAGAGTATGACTAGTATTTGTGTCTCAACATAGCTCACATTAGCCAACAGTAGCAAAAGCCATAAAAAAGCATTGGCATATACTTAAGGTATTGTAACCCTAGTATTGAACAGTTTAGGGATTACCCTTTAAATGGCATATAGGAGGGTAAAGAATATCCGGGGACCACCTTGTAAGAAGTGATGTGGGATCAGAAGAGAAAAGATTACACAAACATACATGCAAGCAAAAAGGAATGGCTGTTACCCCTGCCTAGGATGTGTTAGTTGTAATTCAGTTATAAAAGGTCCAAACTTTTATCATCCACATAATGGCAGACGTTACAACATCAGGGGATTTTACACTTGTGACACTAGTTACGTAGTCTATCTCATAAAATTCCCATGTTCTATGTATTACTTAGGAGAGACCACACAGAAAGTAAAGGATAGATTGAGTCAGCATAGGTCAAACATAAGGAAAAAGAATTTGGAGGCACCCCTGTCCAAACACTTTTTAGAAAAAGGACATAGTGTAAGCCAGCTACGCTGGCAGATCATACAACACATCCCTGTTCAGCGCAATGGGACAAATAGAGAAAAAATCCTCCAACAACAAGAGATGAGATGGATATATCAATTGGATACTCTTATTCCCAGGGGGTTTGAACAGGGATTTTGATTCTTAATTGTTTCTCTTAAAGGAAATTCCCTTAAATCATGAAATTATAACTTCAACATTATTACCACTCAAATTATAACTATATGCAGAATTAAAATTACTATATGAAAAGAGTTCACTATATGAAAAGATTTCTTTGTATAGAAATTTTCTTTATATGATAAGTTAAAAATATCAAGGGTACTTTACCTATGTGTTTACAATATTTGAGATTATATTATAATAAGATATTAAAACTGAAAAATCAATATAAGCAAGTTAAATATTTGTGATAATATAAGTATGCACAGTAATGTTAAAGTACTTGTACGTTTATTATTGCCATACATAATCTGTTTAGTCATATACATTTGTTTTTAATATTTTGTATACACATTGCAATTGGGTAACCACTAGGGGGTGTAAAACTGCCAAAATTGAAGCCAGTTGGCGCCAAAGAAAGATATAAATTGCTTGAAACAATGTTATACAAACAGCATGATTAAGTGGGTTCACCACGAACGGTTGCTTTTTTATGTAACCTCTAATAAAAGTATTGGAATTCAAGATATTGGTGCTGGTGTTACTACGAGTGCATTATCACAGAGGCTATTGCAGCTACCTCCCACACCGTGCACCACCTTTACACTAAGTGCTGTATTCACCTACCATTGCAAGTTGTACCTTGGGCTGCAAGATTACGTGCACACTGTGTATATTATAAGAAGAATGGATAAAGAGGTTGACTAACAGAACTGATGGCAATAAAATGTTTGCATATAGTGAACTTGAAGCTGCCCGCATCACAAGTCTAACTAGAGGCTCACGAGAATTCCTGAGAACCTCAGAATCCGCCATCTACAGCAAAGGACTATGAACAACTAAAAGTCAAGCTGATGCGTTGGGGACCTGCATGCTATAACACTCGCAGAATTACTACCGAGTGAAAAGGATCCCAAGGAGGCCTAAGGATGAGTACAACACCCACTCTCCTTAGGGACAATGTGGACTACTGTGACAAATTCGAATCCATCATCAATAAGTGCCTCCTATGACTTGATGGTCTGTACGGTAGAAGCACTACTACAGGGAGATCGAAAAACAAACTGAGACAGCTAATAGACAGCGCACAGAATTACATACAACGCTTACCACAGAGGAGCTGAAGAAATTGGAGGACAAGATTGAAGAAAAAATCACAGCTGAGAAAACGATCATCCAGGAAACTAAGCGAGTCAAGTTTCTACGTGATGAAGAAGATTACCGCACAGGACGAGGTGTAATAGATGGCGTTGTGGTAACATGGTTACCAATCGGTCCGTAGATACAACAACACGAAAAGATCCAATAGAAACAGGAAACCGGCACCCACGTGATACAAACATCACTACCGGAACCGGAACCGACACGTCATCAGACGACGCCACCAGTCCCCTTTGGGAAACCTCCAGGCAGCAGCGGAGAGAGCGATTCCGCCGGGGGAGGCCGCAAACACAGTGAGCCAGAGGAGGCAAGAAAATGAAGGAATGTGAAGAGGCCAAGGGGAACCAGCGGAAATCACAACGGAAGCCGCAGCCGAAGAAGTGATCCAAGAACAAGACACAGTGTAAATATTTCCAAGCTTACGTTTACCACTAACGAATTGAAAGTCCTTGAACAAAGGACTGTCTTTTTGCCTTACCAGGGACTTAAATTTTTTTTGAATTAACTAAGGACTTGCATAAATTTTACAGGAAATGTGAAGTTAAAAATTTGGTTTAATGAGATGCACGATATTACCATTGACAACCGAAAAAATGATAAAGAACACAATATGTTAAATTTGGATAATTTGGGGCTTAGAAAGAAGAGTCACTTTAACCCTAATTTAGCCAACCATAGCCTTAACACATTCACTAAACTGGTAGATTTAGAAATTGCATCACTCAAAAATAAAATAAAAAAACAAAACAACGCAAAGTTCAAGCCTATCAATTTCTTTAAACAGGATCAGCAGGCATTAAAAAATTTAAAGAGTGATAACAGTATTGTACTTAAGGGGGCCGATAAGGGAGGTGCCACAGTAGTGATGGATAAACATTATTATGTCAGTGAAATTAGAGACCAGCTCAGTGACACCTCCACTTATAGGAAAATAGCTAGCAACCCCCTTGGTGCAATACAAAAAGAAATCAACCATATTGTGAAATGGGCAGAAAACCAGTTAATAATTGATAAGAAATTGGCTGATTATTTGCAGGTAGAGGACCCTAAAATACCTATTTTCTATACGGTCCCCAAAATCCATAAAGACCCCACTAGACCACCAGGCAGGCCTATTGTGTCATGTGTAGGTTCAGTATATACCAATATAGCAATGTACCTAGATAAACTGCTACAACCAGAAGTGGTAAAAATGGCCAGTTATCTGAAAGACACAGGTCATTTTTTGGATAAAATAAAATCTTTAGAATTGCAGTCAGATAGATATATACTTTACACAATGGATGTTAAGAGTTTATATACCTCTATAAGTCATGAAACAGGTATTGCAATTATAAGAAAAGTGCTGATGGTCAGTGGTGGCTATTCACAAACACAATGTTGTTTTTTGGAAAATTTACTGCGTCTGGTACTATACTGGAATTTCTTTCTTTTCCAGGATGACTGGTACATACAGATAAGGGGTACAGCCATGGGCTCCAATGTTGCCCCATCATACGCCAACCTCTATATGAATGAGTTTGAAGAGCGCCAAGTTTATGAAAATCATCTATTTAGACAGTATGGTACAGTATGGTGGCGCTATATAGATGATGTGTTTGGCGTGTGGTGGGGTAGCATTGGAGAACTAGAAGAATTCACAAGAGAACTCAATACTATGGTAAGGGGCTTACAATTTTCCTTGACATATAGTGAAGAGAGTATAACATTTCTTGACACTAAGATTACTAAAGGACATAATAGACTCGACATAGATATCTTTTCAAAAGAGACCGATAGGAACACCTTATTGGAATATAACAGCTTCCATCCAAAAGGCCTTATCAACTCATTACCCAAGAGTCAATTATTAAGGGTACAGAGAATAGTAAGCACACCAGAAGTGAAGGATAAAAGGCTGTTGGAAATGTCAAACAAATTTAAACAGAGAGGATATCCTACACAATTGTTGAGTGAAACAATTAAAGATATCACTACACCTAGGGCACCTAAAGAAAAAACTAAAGAACAAGATAGACTAGTATTTGTGTCTCAACATAGCTCACATAGCCAAGCAGTAGCAAAAGCCATAAAAAAGCATTGGCATATACTTAAGGATTGTAACCCTAGTATTGAACAGTTTAGGGATTACCCTTTAATGGCATATAGGAGGGTAAAGAATATCCGGGACCACCTTGTAAGAAGTGATGTGGGATCAGAGAGAAAAGATACACAAACATACATGCAAGCAAAAAGGAATGGCTGTTACCCCTGCCTAGGATGTGTTAGTTGTAATTCAGTTATAAAAGGTCCAAACTTTTATCATCCACATAATGGCAGACGTTACAACATCAGGGGATTTTACACTTGTGACACTAGTTACGTAGTCTATCTCATAAAATGCCCATGTTCTATGTATTACTTAGGAGAGACCACACAGAAAGTAAAGGATAGATTGAGTCAGCATAGGTCAAACATAAGGAAAAAGAATTTGGAGGCACCCCTGTCCAAACACTTTTTAGAAAAAGGACATAGTGTAAGCCAGCTACGCTGGCAGATCATACAACACATCCCTGTTCAGCGCAATGGGACAAATAGAGAAAAAATCCTCCAACAACAAGAGATGAGATGGATATATCAATTGGATACTCTTATTCCCAGGGGGTTGAACAGGGATTTTGATCTTAATTGTTTCTCTTAAAGAAATTCCCTTAAATCATGAAATTATAACTTCAACATTATTACCACTCAAATTATAACTATATGCAGAATTAAAATTTACTATATGAAAAGAGTTCACTATATGAAAAGATTTCTTTGTATAGAAATTTTCTTTATATGATAAGTTAAAAATATCAAGGGTACTTTACCTATGTGTTTACATTATTTGAGATTATATTATAATAAGATATTAAAACTGAAAAATCAATATAAGCAAGTTAAATATTTGTGATAATATAAGTATGCACAGTAATGTTAAAGTACTTGTACGTTTATTATTGCCATACATAATCTGTTTAGTCATATACATTTGTTTTTAATATTTTTGTATACACATTGCAATTGGTAACCACTAGGGGGTGTAAAACTGCCAAAATTGAAGCCAGTTGGCGCCAAAGAAAGATATAAATTGCTTGAAACAATGTTATACAAACAGCATGATTAAGTGGGTTCACCACGAAACGTTGCTTTTTATGTAACCTCTAATAAAAGTATTGGAATTCAAGATATTGGTGCTGGTGTTACTACGAGTACATTTATTAGAATAGCGGTGAGCTCCGGTCGGCAGATTAGGGGTTAATAATTGAAGTTAGGTGTCGGCGATGTTAGGGAGGGCAGATTAGGGGTTAATACTATTTATGATAGGGTTAGTGAGGCGGATTAGGGGTTAATAACTTTATTATAGTAGCGCTCAGGTCCGCTCGGCAGATTAGGGGTTAATAAGTGTAGGCAGGTGTCGGCGACGTTGAGGGGGGCAGATTAGGGGTTAATAAATATAATATAGGGGTCGGCGATGTTAGGGCAGCAGATTAGGGGTACATAGGGATAACGTAGGTTGCGGCGGTTTACGGAGCGGCAGATTAGGGGTTTAAAAAAATATGCAGGGGTCAGCGATAGCGGGGGCGGCAGATTAGGGGTTAATAAGTGTAAGGCTAGGGGTGTTTAGACTCGGGGTACATGTTAGAGTGTTAGGTGCAGACGTAGGAAGTGTTTCCCCATAGGAAACAATGGGGCTGCGTTAGGAGCTGAACGCTGCTTTTTTGCAGGTGTTAGGTTTTTTTTCAGCTCAAACAGCCCCATTGTTTCCTATGGGGGAATCGTGCACGAGCACGTTTTTGAGGCCGGCCGCGTCCGTAAGCAACTCTGGTATCGAGAGTTGCATTTGCGGTAAAAATGCTCTACGCTCCTTTTTTGGAGCCTAAAGCAGCATTTGTTTGAACTCTCGATACCAGAGTTAAATTTATGGTGCGGCCAGAAAAAAGCCCGCGGAGCGTTAGCAGCCCTTTTACCGCCGAACTCCAAATCTAGGCCTTAGTTTGTACCACATACCCATTGTCACATTTAGTTTGTACCACATACACATTGTCACATTTACTTTGTACCATATACACATTTAGTTTGTACCACATACACATTGTCACATTTACTTTGTACCATATACACATTTACTTTGTACCACATACACATTGTCACATTTACTTTGTACCATATACACATTTAGTTTGTACCACATACACATTGTCACATTTACTTTGTACCACATACACATTGTCACATTTAGTTTGTACCATATACACATTTAGTTTGTACCACATACACATTGTCACATTTAGTTTGTACCATATACACATTTAGTTTGTACCACATACACATTGTCACATTTAGTTTGTACCACATACACATTGTCACATTTAGTTTATACCATATACACATTTAGTTTGTACCACATACACATTGTCACATTTAGTTTGTACCATATACACATTTAGTTTGTACCACATACACATTGTCACATTTAGTTTGTACCACATACACATTTAGTTTGTACCACATACACATTGTCACATTTAGTTTGTACCATATACACATTTAGTTTGTACCACATACACATTGTCACATTTAGTTTGTACCATATACACATTTAGTTTGTACCACATACACATTGTCACATTTAGTTTGTACCATATACACATTTAGTTTGTACCACATACACATTTAGTTTGTACCACATACACATTTAGTTTGTACCACATACACATTGTCACATTTAGTTTGTACCATATACACATTTAGTTTGTACCACATACACATTGTCACATTTAGTTTGTACCATATACACATTTAGGCCTAGATTTGGAGTTTGGCGTTAGCCGTGAAAACCAGCATTAGAGGCATTAGAGTTCAGTTACCGACACTCAAAAAAAACCTAACGCTCACATTTCTACCGCCACCTCTGACCCAGTAGTAAACATATACCGACAAAAAAAACATCCACGAATCAAATAAAAAATATTACACAAACTACACTTACAGACCGCTATATAGAAGTCAGCATATGTGGGACACAATCACAATATATACGTACATGTACATAACACGCATCACCCATCACGCAACCACAAAGCACACATTTAGATTTTATTCAGCACACAATAACAATGTAGTCAAATACAACAACACAATGAGGATTTATGAACTACATAGGCAGGGTAATAATATCATGACGTCATTAGAAGATTCAACCATACACATCACAGATTCACCACTGTACCGCCCCTTTCGGAACTTTAACACTCAATACTACAATACAACATATACGTAAACAACTGTTTGGAACAGCATTATTAAGGCGATTTCAATGGGACAATTAATAAATATTGTCAGATCGCAAATCACTTATATATATATATAATACGACAGATGACAGCCGGAAGTTCTTCAGTATTAGTGCCATTTGAATGGGACGCATACAATATTGACATCTCGGCAATCACTTATATATACACAATACTACAGATGACAACCGGAAGTTATTCAGTATTAGTGCGATTTGAAAGGGACGCATACAATATTTACAGCTCGGCAATCACTTATATATACAATACTACAGATGACAGCCGGAAGTTATTCAGTATTAGTGCCATTTTAATGGGACGCATACAATATTGACATCTCGGCAATCACTTATATATACAATACTACAGATGACAGCCGGAAGTTCTTCAGTATTAGTGCCATTTGAAAGGGACGCATACAATATTGACATCTCGGCAATCACTTATATATACAATACTACAGATGACAGCCGGAAGTTATTCAGTATTAATGCGATTTGAAAGGGACGCATACAATATTGACAGCTCGGAAATCACTTATATATACAATACTACAGATGGCAGACGGGAAGTTCTGAATTCTTATTGCGATTTTAAAGGGACGCATACAATATTGACATCTCGGCAATCACTTATATATACAATACTACAGATGGCAGACGGGAAGTTCGGAATTATTATTGCGATTTTAAAGGGACGCATACAATATTGACAGCTCGGCAATCACTTATATATACAATACTACAGATGGCAGACGGGAAGTTCGGAATTATTATTGCGATTTTAAAGGGACGCGTACAATATTGACAGCTCGGAAATCACTTATATATACAATACTACAGATGACAGCCGGAAGTTATTCAGCATTA
This sequence comes from Bombina bombina, assembly GCF_027579735.1. Taxonomy (NCBI): domain Eukaryota; kingdom Metazoa; phylum Chordata; class Amphibia; order Anura; family Bombinatoridae; genus Bombina; species Bombina bombina. Next base: position 198,640,591 of record NC_069505.1, on the reverse strand, counting down.
GTGCAATTTTAAAGGGACGCATACAATATTGACAGCTCGGCAATCACTTATGTATACAATATTACAGATGGCAGCTGTTACTTTATCGTTTACAAACAATATTGCAGCAACATTGATCGATCACATTCGATGCACATTATACACAACTATGCACTTTCATTCATGTTAGCCTGGACGTGTGCTTGTTACTATAAGATCGCGTTTAAGAAATATTGATTACGCATATGAACAAACATTACAAACATGCACTGTATGTGGTGATATCTTGACACTTTCACATTGAGAATCATTGTTTGAAACTAACATTTCAGGCAAACTAACAAATAAACGCCCACTGTGAAAGCATTCGCGCCGCTCCACATACAAACAAGTGAATACAATTAGCAATCATTACAAAACTCACTACCATTGGACTATTGTCTATAAATCCCCCAAACAACATGGCCCAATGCATCACTTGTGATCCACATCAGATCAAGTGACTTACCTTGTTACGCTGTTTTGAAAGATGGATGACGATGACATGGTAGACGCATGCTGGTTCTGCTATTGCGAACTAGCTGTTGGTCGAATCAGTGCAGCCTCGGCGGCTCAGACTGAGATGAAGGGGTCATCTGGTTCGAGGTCCTCGTGTCTACAGGGTGAGACCCACCTTGGAAAAACATGAGTGACTTTGAGGTTTTTGATAAGTATCGGCTCAATCGCGAACAGCTCATTGGCCCTTTACAGTCTTCTTAAACCTCATTTGGAGCACCGTATAAGAATAAGGACTGCTGTTCCGCCATGAGTAGGATGCTAAGCTGTCTATACGTCCTGGCCTCCGGGAGTTTTCAATCCGGAGAACTGTACATGCATGGCCTGGCCTCAAGGTACATTCTCTGTGGTGTTTGATAACTTTCGGGACGCCATGGTACGTATCAGTAAGCAATACATAGGATTCCCACAGAATGATGGTGATTGGAGGCACCTGAAGCGGGAATTCTTTGATATTGCCTCAAATGCCCAATGTCTTGGGAGCCATAGATTGTACCCACATTGCGCTGCGTGCTCCAATTGATGACTCGCCCTTCAGAAATCGCAAACATTTTCATAGCCTTAACGTTCAGTATGTTTGTGACGCACAGATGAGGATTATGCATGTGTGTGCGAATTTTGGAGGGGCTTGTCATGATGCCCGCATCCTCTCTCTGTCGTCCTGTGGAGACAGTTTGAGGAAAGACAAATGCCCCTTGGTATCTCGTTGGTGAGTATTTGTGCACCAACATGGTTAATTATTGTGACAATTGCCACTGTAGTTTTAAATGTTAGCGTAATGTTCAGCTATAGGATGCAATTTAACCATATTTTTCCCCCCGCTAATGTCTACTTTTAGTTCAATGCAGATATGTAGCATGTCTTACCTTAAATGCTCAGAGAATGTAATGGGGTAACCATGTAGTTAGCATTTAACACAAGCCTTGATTTAGGAGAAATACGCATATGTAGCATGTCTTAGCTGAATGGGAAGATATTAGCTAATGCAATTTAACCATGTCATTGTCTCTTTCCGCAAATGTCTTTTAGTTCAAACTGCAGATATGTAGCATGTCTTACCTTAAATGCTCAGAGAATGTAATGTAACCATGTAGTTATCATTTTACACAAGGCTTGATTTAGGAGAATTACGCATATTGTAGCATGTCTTAGCTGAAATGGGAAGATATTAGCTAAGCAATTTAACCATGTCATTGTCTCTTTCCGCAAATGTCTTTTAGTTCAATGCAGATATGTAGCATGTCTACCTTAAATGCTCAGATAGAGAATGTAATGTACCCTTGTAGTTATCATTTTACACAAGGCTTGATTTAGGAGAAATACGCATATGTAGCATGTCTTAGCTGAAATGGGAAGATATTAGCTAATGCAATTTAACCATGTCATGTCTCTTTCCGCAAATGTCTTTTAGTTCAATGCAGATATGTAGCATGTCTTACCTTAAATGCTCAGAGAATGTAATGTAACCATGTAGTTATCATTTTACACAAGGCTTGATTTAGGAGAATTACGCATATGTAGCATGTCTTAGCTGAAATGGGAAGATATTAGCTAATGCAATTTAACCATGTCATTGTCTCTTTCCGCAAATGTCTTTTAGTTCAATGCAGTATGTAGCATGTCTTACCTTAAATGCTCAGATAGAGAATGTAATGTAACCATGTAGTTATCATTTTACACAAGGCTTGATTTAGGAGAAATACGCATATGTAGCATGTCTTAGCTGAAATGGGAAGATATTAGCTAATGCAATTTAACCATGTCATTGTCTCTTTCCGCAATGTCTTTTAGTTCAATGCAGATATGTAGCATGTCTTACCTTAAATGCTCAGAGAATGTAATGTAACCATGTAGTTATCATTTTACACAAGGCTTGATTTAGGAGAATTACCGCATATGTAGCATGTCTTAGCTGAAATGGGGAAATTATTAGCTAATGCAATTTAACCATGTCATTGTCTCCTCCGCAAATGTCTTTTAGTTCAATGCAGATATGTAGCATGTCTTACCTTAAATGCTCAGATAGAGAATGTAATGTAACCATGTAGTTATCATTTTACACAAGGCTTGATTTAGGAGAAATACGCATATGTAGCATGTCTTAGCTGAAATGGGAAGATATTAGCTAATGCATTTAACCATGTCATTGTCTCTTTCCGCAAATGTCTTTTAGTTCAATGCAGATATGTAGCATGTCCTTACCTTAAATGCTCAGAGAATGTAATGTAACCATGTAGTTAGCATTTTACACAAGGCTTGATTTAGGAGAAATATGCATATGTGCATGTCTTAGCTAAAATGGGAAGATAGAGAAATAATATTGAACTAGATATTTTTAAGTTAAAATAAACATTTGTTAATGGTTATCGTGTACCAAAATTTTTATTGTACCTACAAATACTATTTTGAGGATTTGGTTGGAATTATGTTCTGTTCATAATTTATAAGTGATTCTGGGTACAATGAGCCGGCCTTGGCTCATTACCCCCCTTGTGTAGCCCGACTGATGTGTCTGAGGAGCGCTACAATAGGGCTCATAAGAGAACCAGGGCGGTGGTTGAACGGATGTTCGGCCTCCTGAAGATGAGGTTCAGGTGCCTGGACAGGTCCGGAGGAGCCCTCCAGTACAACCCAAAGAAGGTGGCTAAGATCGTTGTAGCCTGTAGCGTCCTGCATAATATTGCACAGCGGGCTGGGATGCTGCAGGCCGTCCGGCCGGACAGAAACCTCCTCAGAGATGAGGAGGATGATCCTGTTCTAGAGGGGCCATTCCGGGACGAGGGCCTCAATGTCAGAGCAGACATCATCAACCGCAACTTTAGACGGTAAAGAATAGAAGTTAGACTGGAGTATTAACAATAGATGTGAACTGTAGGGAAATGACAAGTAGAGAATTGTGCAAACATGTTAGGATTGTTCATCAAATGCTAAAAATGTGTTTCATTTATTAATATAGGTGATGCTCTGGCCATGGGTCCTGTAGCGAGTCTTTGCCACCTGGTTTTTAAGAGGACATCAGCTGGTAAGTATAAATGTCTGGACTGTTGCTGAGCATGAAATTGTACACAAATACATCAATATGGCATACATTTTATAAAACTAGTATTTAGTTTACACATTACTTAAAATGTAAATACTCAGAAAGGGATCCTCTAGCATAACTATCCTCTATCATGACTATGGTTCAATGTCACACATTAGAGGTTTGTTCTGCTCAATATGACTCATCTTCACACTTGATAGAACATAACACAAGATGCTACACAGTAAGCTAGTGACAGATATTTCTTATGAAATGGGGGGTGGGAGAGGGCTACAGAAATGATTCACACACTTGTAGTAATTTTGAATAAACCTTTATGCCATTAGGGAGCTGACTTAATCTAAAGACTGAAAGGGAAGAATTAGAAGCCTGACAGTGAAGATTGCCCAGACTCGACAGTGGAAAAAGCCAAGATTGAAATTGAAGTATACCAATGGGATCATGTCTGCATTATCTTTCAATCTGCTGACCTTGAAAAGCATACAAAGACATGTTCACATGGTAAGTGCCAACTATTTAATAGAATAAGGCTGTTGAGGCATCCTATTGGAGACACTTAGATGATTTTCTAATTTTTAGATGGTATTTCACAGTCCTCTATTTTTGAAATGATGAATAAGACACCTATTGAAGATCAACTGTTTAGCCCTGAATTGACTTTCAAAGACCATGCATTATCAAGGTTGGTGTACCAATGCATGCTAGTTAAGAATCACAGGAAGAATGTTGAATATAGTAGCTTACATACATTAGTCATATTTAGTTCTTAATGAGATATTTAGGGATCACAATCAGACACTTAGATGAATTTCTAATTTTTAGATGGGATTTCAGTCCTCTATTTTTGAAATGATGAATAAGACACCTATTGAAGATCAACTGTTTAGCCCTGAATTGACTTTCAAAGACCATGCACTTATCCAGGTTGGTGTACCAATGCATGCTAGTTAATAATCACAGGAAGAATGTTGATTTATTGGTAGCTTACATAAATTAGGTCATACATATTTCATCATTAGATATTTAAGGATCACAATCATAAAAAGGAATAATATTATAGTTGATATAGAGTATTGAATGGACATGAAATATTACATTTATGTTCAACATATATATTATAGAAATTTGATATACATTTTTATGTATATTCGAAAAATCATTTATATTTTTTGAAAATATAATTAATAAATATCTTTAAAAAATGTTGAACAAAGTTAGAGCATAGACACAAGATGATTGTAAATGTATTTTATGATTCTTTGACTACGTGTGTATTAACTTTTGTCAAAATTTTTTGTACATTTCAGATTGGCATCTGATGACTTCCAGGAATATATTTTTATTTTTGGTTCAGAAACTATTAAATTTTAAATGGTAATAATATAAAGTTTAGTATTAAATACACTATTTGGAACAGATTATAATAAATATCCATATAATCTGTCATAAAAATCAATTTGACTCCCATGACTGGTAGTTGTCTATTTGACAAGCACATGCATAAGATCAAATAATGCTTTAATTGTTGAAAATCCACTGATTCAGAGAATATTACATTAAACTATCTTTTTCATTGGGGAGTGAGATCCATCGATGCTTTTCTTTTGAAATTATTAGATGTTAAAATAATTTCGGATATGTAGTCAATTTCACAAAAATTAATTTTTTTAACTTTTAAGAAGGGGAAGTGGTTCAATTACATTAAAGTGACAGTGTTGTTGAATGTAAAATTAATTTTATAAGATCTTGTATCTTCCTTAGGTATCTCAAAACATTATTTGCAAAATTTATTAAAATTTTACAGTTTATAAATGGTAGGTCATTTAACTTTATATTTTTCACAAGCTAGTTATTGGATGGCAGGTTAATCGATTTGATTTTCTAGTGGAGTCATTTAACTATAGTTAATATATTATGTAGTTTTTAAAATCTTACCTCTTTGGGTTAGACATCAATATCTATATATAATTTTCATTCCCCTTTAGTTTATTTTGACAATGTTAATCAACATTACAAATGTTTTGGTCCTTAAAGGGACATTCACAAGTATATTGTGTATTGATTTTTAAATTATTCATAAAAATAATTTAAACATATTTAGAAAGTACTATAGAATTACATTCAGTCTTTAAAATATACTTTGTAAAAAAAAAATCAATGCACAGATCTTAGTCAATTACATAAGGTATCTATGTGCAACCAACAATCAGCATCAAATAGCCTATGTAGATATGTAATTTCATAAAAAAAAAATATAATTACAATGTAATGATTGAATACCAAAACATATTAAGTTGTTCAAAATATTATAATCTTATCCAAAATGCATACATAACATATAGCTTAATGTCCCTCTAAGCTGAAGACTCCAAAATACCTCCTTTACAATATATATTTCAGTCAGTGTGTAAAACAATCCAGAAGTTAATCTAAATTTTATTGACTCATATGTCATACTAATTTATCAAAAGGAAGGTGCCTAGGTTTCTGATATTTCAACGCATTATTGTGAAATGTTTATTTAAAGGGACATGATCTAACAAATATACTTAAAGGGAGACAGTTAAAAAATTAATGATTTATACATTCGAATGAGTATTCTATTTTAAGCAATTTAAAAATTGTCCTCATATTATGAATGCTCCTTGTGATGTTGCTATCATTAATTTTAAATAAGGCATTAAATAGATAATTTATAGCCTTCAGTACTCTGGACTGAACTTGGTTTTTTGTGGTGGATTAATTTATCCAACAATCATCAAGGACAACCAGGTTTTTGAAAAAATTGTCCGTAATCTCAAATATCATTATTGATTTGCAAAGAAAGATAACAAGATAATTGTTAACATTTGACAATCGGATTAAATTATAACGTTGATTAACATTTCATGCCTCAAATCTGAATCACCAACGCTAAATTTGTTTGGACAGTGTCCTTTAAGAGATTTAAAGAGTGTATTTACTTCTCTTCCTATCTTGACATACTTTGCTTGAAAGCATATCGAGATAGGCTCAGTAGATGAAGATTGGTGGATGCACAGAGATGCCTTATGTGATTGTCTCAACCATGTGCATTTAAATTTCTTCTGTTGAGGATATCTAAATACTAAGATACATTGATTTACATTTTAAAGTCTAAACAATCTTCTATCTCTACAGATCATTTGATACAATTGTTTGTTTGTAATGTCTATTTAAAAATAAAGACGCCATTGCACAATAACATATATGAGCACTTCAGACAAAATACAAGCTCGAGGTTTATTTACTAATAACAAACAAACCTGTAAGTTTAACATTTATAAACAGATTATCCAAGTGAATGACCTTATAACCTGAATTTGAACATTCAGAAATATTGCGTGGGAAACGCATCTTGAAACACCAGATAAGCATCTTTAAACATTAGAGTCTAATGTCACGCAATAGCACACAATCAATGTGCATTATGAAATACATTTAATAGAGCAATATCAATACTTCACAATAAGTCAATAAATGGATTTTATGAAACAATAAAGACATACAATATTAAATGGTATTTGTATTAAAGAAACAGACCGTTATTAAACCGAGAAAATGTCTACAACATTAATAATGTGACAGTATTAGATGTTAAATAAAATGTAATCATTAATATTTAACGGATCACGGATATTAAATCTGCGTCACACATATCTGCATGACAGGCCCATGAGTTACAAATAAGTCTACATGAAAAATGAAGTTACAGCACCACCATGAGGTATGTGTAAGGAAGTTACTAAGATATGAAACATTAAGGAACGGCCAATCAGAGTTCATCACACAAACACAACTTGAGTCAGGATGGTCTCACACAACATTCTAACAATATTTCAAACTTTTATCCAATCAGATGTACAGATAACTTGGTCCCATGGTGCATCTCATGTTTACTTCACCATATAAAAGTCCATTACACGTTGCCATCTTTGTCAGTTCTCTAATGCCTGCAGGCAGTATATCTGTTTTTGTTTTACAAAAAAATCGACAACCCAGCAGGCATGTTCAGCTCCAGGTTCACCAAGGAGGAGAGCGCTGCACTGGTCCATGCCGTCAAGGACTTTTATCCCCAGCTGTTTGGGAACAAGAGGAGGTTGACAGATGCGCCTGTTAAGAAGGCCCTCTGGGAGTCTATCACCAATGCGGTTTAGATTGGTGTGTGACGTCCAGAGGACCCAGGATCAGATCATGAGGAGATTCGGAGATATGAGGTTGCGGTTAACCAAAAAGTCAACCTCATAAGGGACTTGGGTACAAGCCCGTAAAAGAGGTGGCAAAAGAGAGGCCCCGCGGAAACTGTACTTACACCCTTATGAGGTGACTTTATGCGAGCTCCTCAATCTCCGGGTCCCCAAAAGATTCAGATCCTCGCCATCCTCGGCCTCCTCTTCTTCCCTCCCAGCTGCGGGATCTGAAAGTCCTGACGCGGGGGGCCAGGGCAGCTGCTTCTCCGTCCGGTGGCCTGGGAGGAGATGGAGAATCTGAACCAGGTAATTATCCAACTTCATATAATATCTTTTTTTTTTTTTTTAAGCAATAAATGTGTATATAGTCAGATACTAAACCTATACAGATCTCACAACATACACTACATATGATGTTTATAAATCTGATTTTAGATTAGTGACACATGAAATAGGAATGATGTGTCTTGCGCTCAACAGAATATGCGTCACAGAGCGAAAATGGATTGCACATACACGTTAACATGGCTTTGCTGTAAGTGGCATTGCTTTATACATGTTGGTCAAATGACGGATGCGTAATTCCGATTTGAATCATTGCGCAATGATCGCGAAAATGAATTGCGCATACACGTTAACATGGCTTTGCTGAAAGTGGCATTGCTTTATACATGTTGGTCAAATGACGGATGCGTAATTCCGATTTGAATCATTGCGCAATGATCGCGAAAATGGAATTGCGCATACACGTTAACTGGGCTTTGCTGTAAGTGGCATTGCTTTATACATGTTGGTCAAAATGAAATGTGAATTATTATATATGTGAAGAATACAGTAATTCTTATTTTCAATATTATACATAATAAAAAAGATAATCCAAATAAATTATAACATATGCACATCAATTGATGAGAATGAAATAACACCAAAAAATAATTAAAGCTACAGTAAAACAACACAACTGATTGAAAATAACATGTACAGGATATATTTATCTGAATTGAATTGAGGAAACAATTAACTCATGGGACTACCAAAGGATTAATAGTTTAAAATTGATTTGCTAATAATGTAAAGATTTTATACATGGCAAGATTTGTATTAATGATATGCAATCTCATTTAATATATTACAGATATGGATGTTGCTGCTGGATCCTTAAGGCAGGCTTGTCACAGTATGGTATGTCTTCATTTTAATTGACATTTGTCTTAGAAACATGGACAGAACATTACATCCTAAATCCACATTGTTCAATATTTATATGTAATGTCCCTTTAATAGATGAAAATTAAATAATTCTTCGGATATCCTTAAATAACTTATTAGATTTGAATTGCATGCTCAATCCCATTGATACATCAACATATGGAGTAGAGAATTCATTAACACCAACATTGTCAAATCAATATAATTTTTATATTAAAGGGATACTGATCTACTATTATTAATGTTGTCTTCAGATAGAGTATGCAATATTATAAACATTTAAATATAATACTATCATCATATGTGAAATATTCTATTGCTAAATGTATTTTAAAATCAAGAATGTACGTTTATCTGCATCTCAATTTTGGTTGAACAACCTGGGTTTTTATTGATGATTGGTGGATACCTTCAACAAACAATATTTATTGAATACAATATTGCTTATCTGCCTTTAAGATTAAAATGTAGCAACATTAAACTTATAAATAGGAGTCAATGTTAAATCATTTTGAACAGTTTGAACAGAGAAATCAATGATTTAAATTAATCATGTCAGTGTCCCTTTAATAAACAATAGATTCATTCATCTTTACATTCTTTGGATTAAACAATATTGATATATAATTCACATATTCACTGTTGGAGTTACTTTATAGATATCAGCATACTCTAACAGCACCATGATTACATATTTGTACTAATCATTTGGTTTTGTATTGTGATAAATATGTGTTGTGTCCTAAACAAGATTACTGTACATTGCACAAATGGCTCGATGTGCCACATGTGTTTGTTTTAGATTTGTCAACAGCTGCTCTTCAAAATGTGGTTTGTGTGTATTCTTTTTAAGAACATTTGATCAATGGGTATAATTTGGATATGCAATAGCATCGTATGAGATGAGTTTGATGTCTAATATAGTCTGAAATTAAACATATGTTCAATACATCATTTTTAACAGAATCCCCTTGATTCAATCAAGCATTTTCTGGTTTAATGACTGCTCTATTCTTCACATTTTCAAGTTGATTAATCTTAAAATTCAATACAGCTGTGATTTAGTGATATCCCAAATGTGTTTCCTAATATATATCTATATCATTCATAGAGAGAGTTGGTGTGGTGAGCCACAGGAATCCAGCAGTGCATAGAGCCGCCTTTGCGGTCTCCTGGTAAGTCCATTGACTCATTTATATGTCATTGAATGTGTATTGGTAATCACTATTATGAGCATGATTCTGATGAAGCATAACATTTGAAACAAACATATAATTTTCTCTTCTGATTATATATTAATTTTCTTTTAATATTGAAAGATTAATAATTAAAACTTTATTAGTCTACACATTTGTTATTCAGAAGATGTATAGCATATGTTTGTTTCCATGTTCTTTTTTGACAACAGTCATCAAGTGATACACACATGAGAAATCTCTAAATGTTCTATGTACTATGCTTTTATGATTTGTAAATTAATACAAACAATACATCGAAAATATGAACTCATTGAGAATAACAGATCTAATGTATTTGTATGCTCCATCAAAATGATGTAAATCATAACTTTGGGTGTGTATATCTTTAATGCAACATTGATGTGTATCTTTGAACAACAGTAACATATGTTATAATATCTGTTCTTAACGTGTACACAACATGTTATGTTTTTACAGAGATTGATTTAACATATGTGACGGGAGGAGGAAGAGGCTGCCTTGGAGTCTAATGGTATGTGAAATTATCTATCATGTTTCCAACATGTTGCTTTATTTGAAATCATTTCATTGAAGACATTCAAAGTCTACAGCTTTTGCACTTTAAAAAGGATTATTATTTGTCTGTTCAAATACACTACTGCCCCCTTTCTATATCAGGCAGCATGAATTTTTTTTATTTTTAAAAAATGTATAATTCATGCCATCATTATGTCACATGTATATTCCAGGCCAAAACACAATAATAATGTTATAATTGTACAGACAGTAATTGATATTCATCTGAGTGCCTATATGCATACCATATCCTCATTTCATAATTGTTTACAAATTCAAACACACTTCTAAGTATATTGAGAACATAATCAATTTGAAATGCGTTGATTTGATTTCATGATGTATGAGATGTTAATATATATTTATTAAATTTTCAGATGGATCCACCACCTTCTGGTCATCTGATTTCCGCCCCCTGCCCAGTCCCCTGACTGGTCACAGACCCCTCCCCATGCCCAGACCCCTGCCCATGCCCAGACCCCTGCCCAGACCCAGACCCCTGCCCAGACCCAGACCCCTGCCCATGCCCAGACCCCTGCCCCTGCCCAGACTCCTGCCATGCCCAGACCCCCTGCCGGCCCTTCCCATTTATCATTTCCTGCCCCTCCCAAAAAACGCCCATACAACCCCCTTCGCCGCTCTCCCCGTATTATGGCCCGTACAGCTGCTCAGACCCCAACTCCCCACTCCCCAGCTGTACGGCCTACCCCGGAGCATCAGCTCAGCCCTCCCCAAGCCAATCCCATCCCTCCCCAAGCCAATCCCATCCCTCCCCAACCCAATCCCATCCCTCCCCCCTGTCTCAACCTTCATTGTCCTGGGTGTCGGATTGTCCTTCCCAGGCACAGCTGTAAGTATAATTCAAAATCAACATTATAAGATACTTAAAGGTACACTGAAGGAAAATATTTTCTATTGTGATTCAAATAGAGCATGCAATGTTAATCAAATTTATAATTTACTACTCTTATGAATTATTCTTCATTCTCTTGATATCTTTATTGAAACAAAGAAATGCCTATAATTATTTTAAAAAATAAAATAATTGTGGACATCATTTCTTTATTGTTGGATGAATGTATCCATCAACCAGCAGGGACAAACAAAGTTGATAAACAAATATGGCCTGCCCTAAAAACCGACATTCTTGCATCCAAAATCTAGCTATAGAATTCAAACATTTAAAGAATATTTGTAATTTTTAAATATTTGTAATGTCATGCTCTATCTGAATCAGTCAATTAAATATTTAGGTTCAGTGTCCCTTTAATTGGATATCACTACATATACCAATCACCACTACTTGGATCCAACAATTAATGTACAAATGTTTATACATTATCTCTTGTCTAACCCAGTGGGAATGTAATTTCTTCAGGTTGCTATGTTTACACAGCTTGTCCTCAATGCCAAAATGTTTAAGGATAGGTGTGCATACCACAGTATAATTAAAATATTTAAATTGCTAATGTAAGTACAATGTAAATCCTTTAACAAGATTTTATACACTCAAGCTGTATAAGTGGATCATCTAAAACCAATTAAAGGGGACAACATGTTTGAGTAAACTGTCCCTTTAATGATTTCGGTCTGTCTGAATAACATAATTCATGTGTAAGAATAAATTTAAACTAATTGATGTAAAGAATGATTTGTCTTTATGATGACAATGTATCTTTTCTATTTTTTTCGTCTGTTGTGTAATTATCCTTAATATTTAATTTATTCTTTATTTTAGGCTGTGACTCAGCATGGCTCATGCTAGAAGGGATAGCAAGAGTAGAGCAGGCCGTGTTGAGGAACGCAGCTGTCCTGAGAGGGATGAACGACACCATGCAGGCCCAGCTCCGGGTTCAGGACTTGACTCTGCGTGAAATTATGCGATTAAGTTCAAGGCCTGAATCTGGAGCTGGACATGCACAGGACGATGAAGAGGATGACCAGTAAGTGGAGGATCTGGAGATGCTCCAAGGTGGCAGATAAGAATCCTCCGTCCACATGTTGATGTTTTTTTTTATTGTTGCCATTTGGCCTTTTTAAAAGTTTATTGTTGTGCCTGTTGCACTCTTTTACCTTGTCATATGTCTCCAATGGGGCTATGGTGGCCCTTGGCAACTCTCTTCACCTTGGCAACTCTCTTCATGGACTGTGATGCACTGTGTTACCTTGTCATATGTCTCCAATGGGGCTATGGTGGCCCTTGGCAACTCTCTTCATTGACTGTGATGCACTGTGTTACCTTGTCATATGTCTCCAATGGGGCCATGGTGGCCCTTGGCAACTCTCTTCATGGACTGTGATGCACTCTTTTACCTTGTCATATGTCTCCAATGGGGCTATGGTGGCCCTTGGCAACTCTCTTCACGGACTGTGATGCACTGTGTTACCTTGTCATATGTCTCCAATGGGGCTATGGTGGCCCTTGGCAACTCTCTTCATGGACTGTGATGCACTCTTTTACCTTGTCATATGTCTCCAATGGGGCTATGGTGGCCCTTGGCAACTCTCTTCGTGGACTGTGATGCACTGTGTTACCTTGTCATATGTCTCCAATGGGGCTATGGTGGCCCTTGGCAACTCTCTTCATGGACTGTGATGCACTGTGTTACCTTGTCATATGTCTCCAATGGGGCTATGGTGGCCCTTGGCAACTCTCTTCATGGACTGTGATGCACTCTTTTACCTTGTCATATGTCTCCAATGGGGCTATGGGTGGCCCTTGGCAACTCTCTTCATGGACTGTGATGCACTGTGTTACCTTGTCATATGTCTCCAATGGGGCTATGGTGGCCCTTGGCAACTCTCTTCATGGACTGTGATGCACTCTTTTACCTTGTCATATGTCTCCAATGGGGCTATGGTGGCCCTTGGCAACTCTCTTCATGGACTGTGATGCACTGTGTTACCTTGTCATATGTCTCCAATGGGGCTATGGTGGCCCTTGGCAAGTCTCTTCATGGACTGTGATGCACTCTGTTACCTTGTCATATGGCTCAAATATTCCTTATTTTTACAAGATTATTTCTAAACGTTGTTGATGTTTTCTTACATACTAATAAAAGACATGTAATTGCACGATTCTTTGTCCTCATTCTTCATGTTATTTTTTTAAAGCTCTAGTTTATCTTGTTGATCCTTAAAGGGACCTACCAAAAATATTTTTATATTAAAAATCATATATGTAAGACAATTGTAAATGACTTTAAGATTAACATCTCCAATGTAATCTTATTATTTGTCTTTATATATTTTTCTCTTAGCTTATCATTGCATGATTATGATTAGCATAGTAATTGTTTTATATATGTATATATAGATTGTTATTTGTGTATATATGTATATTTCAATTTATATATATGTATATTTCAATTTTCACATCCATGTGTGTATTTAGAAACTCTGCATGAATTGATGCACCTTTAACAAATGATCTGAGGATTGATACAATGATATAATCCCTGTAAAGGGTTCATTTTATTGAAATAGTATTGTCTATGTGTATCCGCTTTTTAAAAACAAAATAATGTCCCTTTAAGGGATGGTGAGCACAATTGTTAATGAATGTATTTCCATTTCTAAAGCGTTTTTGTCCTTTTTACATGAACAAGGACATATAATCTTATTAATAAACAATCTTATTGTAATGTTGACAGCACATGTATTTCATTTTCTATTCTATCTTATTTTAAAAGTGTAACCAAATAAATCTCTGTGTGTAATGCAAATATTTTAGATGATGAATATTTGTTTAAAAATATGTTAACAAAATAATTCTCCTCCCATATATGGCTATAGGTAGGCTGACCATATTTAAACTTGAATAAATGACACGTTTAATCAATCCATGTATCATTATTGTTATTCCAAAACAATCAAAACATATCTTAAAACATCAATGGCATATGTATTTCTCATGTGTATCTTTTAAATGTTAAAGATATACACCATAGCTATAGTTCAAGGGACAGTCAAGTCCGAAAAGATGATTCATGATTTGGTGACATTCCTAGATAGCAATCTAGACACATACTAGTTCCTAAAATATAAATACGTTTTTAGTGATATGCCAAGCTGTCAACTGAGTCCTTGTATTGGCTGCGGTTTTTTCAGCTATCTCGGATACGCCATGTTGCTCAAAACGTCACCTGCCAGGCTGTCCAATGATTCCTTGTATTGACTGACGTTCTTATGTGATCAAGAATGTTCCTTTTATTGGATGGCATTTTTACGCGATCAAGGATGCGCCTTTTTTTTTGGGCGTTCTTACGTGATCAAGAATGTTCCTTTTATTGTATGGCGTTTTTACGCGATCAAGGATGCGCCTTTTTTTGGCGTTCTTACGTGATCAAGAATGTGCCTTTTATTGGATTGCGTTCTTACGTGATCAAGGAAGCACCCACGTTAAGACGTCACATGCAAAGGTAAAAAACGTATGATTGGATTACGTAGTCCCGCAATATTTGTTTGTGCACGTTAAACACGTTTGTGACTGCAGCCAATTTTAAAAACCTTGAGAATATGTATTATTTGCATCATGTTACAATTGTTGACCCCGTAGCTGATCAAGACCACCACATTCTCTTTTGATGGATGTCTGGTTGAATAAACGAACGAAAGCAAAATGTTTTCATGCATATGATATTTCGAGGCAAGTGCAAATCTCTATAGTCCATGTTGTTTAATATGTTTGTCAACAATATGTTCCTTTTTCAGAAAAATGACTGTTGTTTTAATGTTAAAGATATCTAATTAATAAATATGCGCTATTGTGTTAGAATAAAAGTAATCAATATGCATTTAGCTTTATCATATGCTAAATATATGATGCCGACTTCTTCTAAATGTAATTTCGTTGTAAATTTTATTAAAGGTTCATTAGACACTCACATTATAAATCAAAATGTTTTATTTTGTCTCTAGTTAGATAGTCCATTGTTTAACAAATCCACGTTTCATTTTGCTTCTGTTCAAAGAAAATGTAATTAATTATCAGACTCCTCGCCAAGCCTCTAAGTTTCATGTGAGTACCATCTCCAGCTTTCTCCTATTTGTGTAAAGGGTCTTTTCATATGTTAATGATGGTGTATTGTCTTGTTTTACGGTTGTAATGGGGGTTCATCTATATTTTCAATCGAGATAACCCGATTTTCTTTGAAAGTGTTTGAAGCTTTGTAATATTG
The DNA here is from genome assembly GCF_027579735.1 of Bombina bombina. NCBI lineage: Eukaryota > Metazoa > Chordata > Amphibia > Anura > Bombinatoridae > Bombina > Bombina bombina. Next base: position 198,624,642 of record NC_069505.1, on the reverse strand, counting down.
ATATCAGTATATGTTAATCTTGTTGTTTGTAGTAGTGTCTATTACATACAGTTCTGTTAAAAATATAGTATACTGTCCCTTTAATGCAAATGTTGATTTTTGTATCATGTATGAGTTCCACATTGTTTAATCTTCAAATATATTATTGTTAGCATATTTTCACCCCCCCACTCCTAAAAGGACTTTAAACCATATTCATTGTTCAAACAAATGTCTTTCTTAAAAAAAATTAACACAATAATGTCTCTTTAAGAAATATACTTTATTTAACACGTCAATATAAATCTGATTTCAATATTTAATTTTTGACCAAGTACATGTAGATATACCAACAAGCTTCAAATATGTGTTAGCATATGTAATTTTGTTAAAGGGACAGTTTAGAAAACAAATAATGTTTTGCATTATTATAAAAGTCAATTTTGTAATATCAATGATATCAAAGGTTTCTCACCAATTAATCATTTGTCTTTGTTTATTTAAATTTGCTAGCTAAACCTATGAGGTTCGTAGTGCTCATTTCTTGGAGCTTGAAGAGTGCATGTAATCATTATACAATTTGACCACTAGAGGGCATTTGGATAGCATTTGTATATGTAAAACCTTGTGCTCATACAGCCTATTATTTACCATGTATTGATCATTGATATCTAAAAGGTTGTTATGTCAGAACAACAAATAAGTGGTCATTTTTCCTAGGCATAGATACAAGGTTAAGCACATAAGTCACACGTATTTCTCCATGTTTTGTTGTTTCCAGCTTGATAATGCGTAATACAGTGTTTTCTTTGTAATCAATAATTTTCTGACTGTCCCTTTAAGCTGTGTTATTGGCATTCAAACAGTAATATGCCATCATGGATAATTGTAATGGTAATTTTGTTTGCGATTCGGGAAACAGTTTGGACATCACATCACAGAAACCAATCAATATCATGAACAAGGATAGGTATGTGATGATGTGGTTTTCACACACTTATAACCCACACTCTGCAAACAATCTTCCTCCATGGACCCGGTCCCATAGAAGTAGATTATATACAGAGTGTGGTCCACAAGTGTATGAAAACCACATCATCACATACCTATCCATTACACATTAAATTAAAAAAAAATTAAAGATGAAAATAAATACTTACTTCCTCTTCCTTCCCCTCTTCCCACGGGGCTGAGGCTCTGGGAGGGGCAACTGCCGACTCCGAAGAGTTCTCCTTGGAGAGGTTGTGTGAAGAGTGGAAGGAAGAGTACTGGGACGACCAAGGTGAGGAGGAGAAGATGGCTGAGGAGGAGAAGATGGCTGAGGAGGAGAAGCTGGCTGAAGAAGAGAAGCTGGCTGAAGAGGAGAAGCTGGCTGAAGAGGAGGAGATGGCTGAAGAGGATGAGATGGCTGAAGAGGAGTAGATGGCCCGGCAGGAGTAGATGGCCCGGCAGGAGTAGATGGCCCGGCAGGAGGAGATGGGCCGGCAGGAGGAGGCCCAGCAGCAGGAGGCCCAGCAGCAGGAGGCCCAGCAGCAAGAGGCCCAGCAGCAGGAAGCCCAGCAGCAAGAGGCCCAGCAGCAGGAGGCGGACCAGGAGGTAGACCAGCATGCGCCTCCCGGAAAAAATTGAACATCTCTTGGTGCAGATGAAAGATTCTGTTTTGGCCTTGTTCGATTCTATTGAGTATGTTTATTATTTGGTTTTGTCCTTCAATTATTTGATTTTGTCCATCAAGTATTCGAGTGCGGCCTTCGATATTTTGTATCCGGGAGTTACGCTACGCATCTGGTCTATGTAGTCCAGTAGAACCCGCACCTCCGCTATTTCCTCTTGTTGTGCTTGGCGGGGTACGCGTGCACGGCGGGGTGCCCGTGCACGGTGGGGTGCGGGTCCTTGAGGGTCCTCTGGTTCCGCGTGCTCCTCCTCTGCTTCCGGGGCCTCTTCATCAGCTTCCATGCGCTCTTCGTCACGGGGGGCCTCTTCCCTCCCCACCACTCTCATCCCGGGGAGATAGATGAGGCTGTGTTTCTTGTGCTGCCTCCTCCCCAGACTCTGTATATTAAAAAAAAAAAAAATGTATATATTAGCATATTTGCAAATCAAGCTTTAAATGACTTACGATACAATTACAAATGCAGAATCATTAATCCACTTTGAAATCTAACAAACAATCAATACGATTTCCGCTTTTTCAAAACCGTGTTTGTGATATATCTGGTCAATCTGATTTTTTTCGTGTTTGTTTTCAGTCTGTTTAAATGCACACCTAACCTATAGCCTAGATACTGATATAACCGCAAAGTAATTGAATGCGTGTAAACAACGTTATAGCATTAATCTGATCCTTAAAGGGACATGAAACCCAATGTTTTATCTTTCATGATTTAGAAGCATACATTTATTATCAACTTTCTAATGTACTTTTCTTATCTAATTAGCTTCATTCTCTGGATATTCTTTGCTGAAAAGCATATCTAAATATGCTTATAAGATGCTGATTGTTAGCTGAATATAGCTGCCTCCTGTGATTGTTTCACCGTGTGCATGGCTATTTCTTCATTAAAATATATCTCAAGAATGATTCAAATTAGGTAATTTAAGTACATTTGAATGTTTTGACAAATTGTATTCGCTACCTCAATCATGAAAGTAAATGTTTGCGTATAGTGTCCCTTGAAATACATTCGTATGTGAAATTATTGTTCAATGAGCTTACCGTCAGATGAGAGTGGCAGGTTCCCGGTATCAATTCCTCCGATACCGACTATTTCCACCTCAGAGATGCTGGGCCGCAACATTTCCTCCCATCGGCAGTACTCTATTTCCAGGGCAGGTCCGCCACCGGTTCCTGCGGCATGTCGGGCCTCCAGACTTAACTTTTTCTTGAGATCCATCTTACAGTCCCGGTAGCGATGTTTTATCGAATCAAGATCTCTGTTCCTGCCACCCACTGCATTGACTGCATTTCTTATCTCATTCCAGAGCCTCCTCTTGTCAGTCGGGGTAGTCTTCTGGTGCTGCAGCCTCCTATACCTGGCCATATAGGCCTCTATGAGGGCCTCCTTCTCCTCCATCGAAAACCTCGCCTCCCTAGTCGCCTTGGCCTTCCCCTGTGACGATGCCCTCTGTTTCCCAGACTGTGAAGCCCTACTCTGTCCGCCACTGGGCCCAGCCACTTGTTCACCTTGAACCAAGTGGCTGGGTCCACCCACCGCTTCCACCCCCGCTTCCTGCCCCCCTTCCTGCCCCCTTCCTGCTCTGTTCCTCTCCCCCTCCCTCTCCTCCCCCCTCTACCTCTCCCCTGCCTGGCCTCCATCTGTTCCCTAAACTAAACCCCAAATAATAAAACAAAAAGTGAGTGTGATGAAATGAAAGGGGGTCAAAATAAAGAACTAAAAAGACAAAAAAAAGTGCTGAAAGTGTGAGAGGGATGTAAAAAAACAAAGAGGGTAAGGAGTATGTAAATAAACCAAAAGAAGAAGAAGACTAAAAGGAGGATATGTAAACTAAATGTAACTAGGGGATGGGTATGGGATGGGTATGGGGTATGGGATAAGAGTAAATGGGATGAAAGGGAATGGGACTACAGGGAATGGGGTATGGAGTGTAGTATGAGGGGGTAGGGGGTATGGAGTGTATGTAGTGTTATTGATAAGTGTATGTATGTATTGAATGTGTTTGCGTGTAAATGTGTTAAGTGTACAGAAAAATCACTCGCTCGCTAACTCACACTACTACTAATTCTCACTAACACACTACTACTAATTCTCACTAACAAACACTCCCACTAACTCTCACTAACTACCAGTAACTTACGCTCCCACTAACAACTCTCACTAACAACTCCCACTAACTCACTCACGCTCCCACTAACAGACTCTCTCCCACTCCCACTAACTCCCACTAACTCACTCACGATAACACTAACAACTGACTCTCTCACGCTAACACTAACTCACTCACAATAATTCACCAACTCTCTAATATTAAACCTCCAATCTCCAAAGACCCAACAGCAACACAGTCAAAGAAGCCCTGCTTGTGTGGTGCTTATATACCCTGTGTAAATGTTTAATGATGTACCAATTTCCCTTGTAATTAGTGTTCAGGTGTGCTTTATTAGCAATTAATATTAGTGCAATGTGTATTAGGTGTGTGAATTTGCGCATGCTCATTTTGAGTTAGTATTTGTGGAATGTGTAGAATGTGATGATGTCATAGTGGTCGTTTTCTCTAACATTGTCCAATAGTATTCTTTTTAAATGTGAATTTGCGATGGTGTGTTCTTAGTGAAGTGTTGTATATGTATGTTTGTCCTAATATATAGTTATATTGAATGCGATTATTTTTCTAGTGTATGTATATATTTTTTATTCCTTGTTGTTATTTTGCGATTTTCCGCATCTTAAAGTATATGCGTATTCCCCGTATTAAATTTTATTTCAAATCCCCCCGTTTGTGAATGTGTAATGCTTGTGTGCTTTGTTGATTGATTGTTGTTGTGACATTTGCGGCGTGTTATTGTTGTGCATGATGTGGTATGCGTCATATGACCGAGCTGTGCGTATTCTCGCGAGATCGAGTGTTAGGTGAAAAAAGCTATTTTTTTCCTTTCCCATTGATCTCTATGAGAGACTGTCTAAGCGGGCAGTATTACGCGTGTGACATACACGCGTTAGGAGCATCGTTAGATGGTCTGTTTTAAACTCTAAATACCGGAGTCAAACAATGCCGTGCGTTAGACATAAAACACGCGTGGCGTTAGCAACCCATCTACCGCCGAACTCCAAATCTAGGCCTCTGTTTGTACCACATACACATTGTCACATTTAGTTTGTACCACATACACATTGTCACATTTAGTTTGTACCATATACACATTTAGTTTGTACCACATACACATTGTCACATTTACAGGCCCATTTATCAAGCTCCGTATGGAGCTTGAAGGGCCGTGTTTCTGGCGAGTCTTCAGACTCGCCAGAAACACAACTTATGAAGCAGCGGTCTAAAGACCGCTGCTCCATAACCCTGTCCGCCTGCTCTGAACAGGCGGACAGGAATCGCCAGACATCAACCCGATCGAATACGATCGGGTTGATTGACAGCTCCCTGCTGGCGGCCGATTGGCCGCGAGTCAGCAGGGGGCGGCGTTGCACCAGCAGCTCTTGCGAGCTGCTGGTGCAATGTTAAATGCGGAGAGCGTATTGCTCTCCGCATTTAGCGAGGTCTTGCGGACCTGATCCGCAGTGTCGGATCAGGTCCGCAAGCCCTTTGATAAATGGGCCTGCTTGTTTGTACCATATACACATTTAGTTTGTACCACATACACATTGTCACATTTAGTTTGTACCATATACACATTTAGTTTGTACCACATACACATTGTCACATTTAGTTTGTACCATATACACATTTAGTTTGTACTACATACACATTGTCACATTTAGTTTGTACCATATACACATTTAGTTTGTACCACATACACATTGTCACATTTAGTTTGTACCACATACACATTGTCACATTTAGTTTGTTCCATATACACATTTAGTTTGTACCACATACACATTGTCACATTTAGTTTGTACCACATACACATTGTCACATTTAGTTTGTACCATATACACATTTAGTTTGTACCACATACACATTGTCACATTTAGTTTGTACCACATACACATTGTCACATTTAGTTTGTACCATATACACATTTAGTTTGTACCACATACACATTGTCACATTTAGTTTGTACCACATACACATTTAGTTTGTACCACATACACATTGTCACATTTAGTTTGTACCACATACACATTGTCACATTTAGTTTGTACCACATACACATTATCACATTTAGTTTGTACCATATACACATTTAGTTTGTACCACATACACATTGTCACATTTAGTTTGTTCCATATACACATTTAGTTTGTACCACATACACATTGTCACATTTAGTTTGTACCATATACACATTTAGTTTGTACCACATACACATTGTCACATTTAGTTTGTACCATATACACATTTAGTTTGTACCACATACACATTGTCACATTTAGTTTGTACCATATACACATTTAGTTTTTACCACATACATATTGTCACATTTAGTTTGTACCATATACACATTTAGTTTGTACCACATACACATTGTCACATTTAGTTTGTACCATATACACATTTAGTTTGTACCATATACACATTGTCACATTTAGTTTGTACCATATACACATTTAGTTTGTACCATATACACATTGTCACATTTAGTTTGTACCATATACACATTTAGTTTGTACCACATACACATTGTCACATTTAGTTTGTACCACATACACATTTAGTTTGTACCATATACACATTTAGTTTGTACCACATACACATTGTCACATTTAGTTTGTACCATATACACATTTAGAGGCCTATTTATCAAATGTCTGTCGGACCTGATCCGACAGTGCGGATCAGGTCCGACAGACATCGCTGAATGCAGAGAGCAATACGCTCTCTGTATTCAGCTTTGCAATGCCGCCCCCTGCAGACTTGCGGCCGCCAGCAGGGGGTGTCAATCAACTCGATCGTAATCGATCGGGTTGAATTGTGGCGATCTCTGTCCGCCTCATCAGAGCAGGTGGACAGGGTTATGGAGCAGCGGTCTTTAGACCACTGCTCCATAACTTGCGTTCCATACGGAGCTTGATAAATGGGCCTCTTAGTTTGTACCATATACACATTTAGTTTGTACCACATACACATTGTCACATTTAGTTTGTACCACATACACATTTAGTTTGTACCATATACACATTTAGTTTGTACCATATACACATTTAGTTTGTACCACATACACATTGTCACATTTAGTTTGTACCACATACACATTTAGTTTGTACCACATACACATTTAGTTTGTACCATATACACATTTAGTTTGTACCACATACACATTGTCACATTTAGTTTGTACCACATACACATTTAGTTTGTACCACATACACATTTAGTTTGTACCATATACACATTTAGTTTGTACCACATACACATTGTCACATTTAGTTTGTACCACATACACATTTAGTTTGTACCACATACACATTTAGTTTGTACCATATACACATTTAGTTTGTACCACATACACATTGTCACATTTAGTTTGTACCACATACACATTTAGTTTGTACCACATACACATTTAGTTTGTACCACATACACATTTAGTTTGTACCATATACACATTTTGTTTGTACCACATACACATTGTCACATTTAGTTTGTACCACATACACATTTAGTTTGTACCACATACACATTTAGTTTGTACCACATACACATTGTCACATTTAGTTTGTACCACATACACATTGTCACATTTAGTTTGTACCATATACACATTTAGTTTGTACCACATACACATTGTCACATTTAGTTTGTACCACATACACATTTAGTTTGTACCACATACACATTGTCACATTTAGTTTGTACCACATACACATTGTCACATTTAGTTTGTACCATATACACATTTAGTTTTTACCACATACACATTGTCACATTTAGTTGTTACCACATACACATTTAGTTTGTACCACATACACATTTAGTTTGTACCATATACACATTTAGTTTGTACCACATACACATTTAGTTTGTACCATATACACATTTAGTTTGTACCATATACACATTTAGTTTGTACCACATACACATTGTCACATTTAGTTTGTACCACATACACATTGTCACATTTAGTTTGTACCATATACACATTTAGTTTTTACCACATACACATTGTCACATTTAGTTTGTACCATATACACATTTAGTTTTTACCACATACACATTGTCACATTTAGTTTGTACCATATACACATTTAGTTTGTACCACATACACATTGTCACATTTAGTTTGTACCATATACACATTTAGTTTGTACCACATACACATTGTCACATTTAGTTTGTACCATATACACATTTAGTTTGTACCATATACACATTGACACATTTAGTTTGTACCATATACACATTGTCACATTTAGTTTGTACCATATACACATTGACACATTTAGTTTGTACCATATACACATTGTCACATTTAGTTTGTACCATATACACATTGTCACATTTAGTTTGTACCATATACACATTGACACATTTAGTTTGTACCATATACACATTGTCACATTTAGTTTGTACCATATACACATTGACACATTTAGTTTGTACCATATACACATTGTCACATTTAGTTTGTACCATATACACATTGACACATTTAGTTTGTACCATATACACATTGTCACATTTAGTTTGTACCATATACACATTGACACATTTAGTTTGTACCATATACACATTGTCACATTTAGTTTGTACCATATACACATTGACACATTTAGTTTGTACCATATACACATTGACACATTTAGTTTGTGCCACATACACATTGTCACATTTAGTTTGTACCATATACACATTGACACATTTAGTTTGTACCATATACACATTGTCACATTTAGTTTGTACCATATACACATTGTCACATTTAGTTTGTGCCACATACACATTGTCACATTTAGTTTGTACCACATACACATTGTCACATTTAGTTTGTACCACATACACATTGTCACATTTAGTTTGTACCATATACACATTTAGTTTTTACCACACACGCATTGTCACATTTAGTTTGTACCATATACACATTGACACATTTAGTTTGTACCATATACACATTGTCACATTTAGTTTGTACCATATACACATTGACACATTTAGTTTGTACAATATACACATTTAGTTTTAACCACATACACATTGACACATTTAGTTTGTACCATATACACATTGACACATTTAGTTTGTACAATATACACATTTAGTTTGTGCCACATACACATTGTCACATTTAGTTTGTGCCACATACACATTGTCACATTTAGTTTGTCCCACATACACATTGTCACATTTAGTTTGTACCATTTGATCATTGTCACATTTAGTTTGTACTACATAAACATTGTCACATTTAGTTTGTACCACATACACATTTAGTTTGTACCACATACACATTGTCACATTTAGTTTGTACCATATACACATTTAGTTTGTACCACATACACATTGTCACATTTAGTTTGTACCATATACACATTTAGTTTTAACCACATACACATTGTCACATTTAGTTTGTACCATATACACATTTAGTTTTTACCACACACGCATTGTCACATTTAGTTTGTACCACATACACATTTAGTTTTTACCACACACGCATTGTCACATTTAGTTTGTACCATATACACATTGACACATTTAGTTTGTACCATATACACATTGACACATTTAGTTTGTACAATATACACATTTAGTTTTAACCACATACACATTGACACATTTAGTTTGTACCATATACACATTGACACATTTAGTTTGTACAATATACACATTTAGTTTGTGCCACATACACATTGTCACATTTAGTTTGTGCCACATACACATTGTCACATTTAGTTTGTCCCACATACACATTGTCACATTTAGTTTGTACCATTTGATCATTGTCACATTTAGTTTGTACTACATAAACATTGTCACATTTAGTTTGTGCCACATACACATTGTCACATTTAGTTTGTCCCACATACACATTGTCACATTTAGTTTGTACCATTTGATCATTGTCACATTTAGTTTGTACTACATACACATTGTCACATTTAGTTTGTGCCACATACACATTGTCACATTTAGTTTGTACCATTTGATCATTGTCACATTTAGTTTGTACCATTTGATCATTGTCACATTTAGTTTGTACCATATACACATTTAGTTTGTACCAAACACACAGGGGCAAAACTACAGGGGGTGCAGAGGTTGCAATTGAGACTGGGCCACCAAGGGTGGGGACCCAGCTTAAAAAAAAAAAAAACGTTGACCTGCCACTGCCTGCACTGATATCATGTGAGTGTGACATGATGCTTCACTAGTGTCTCTGACCACAGGGGTTAGTCTTTCTGTTTTACCCATTGGTGTTTATGTGTGTGTGTGTATGTGACTGTGTGTGTATTTATGCATGTATGTGTGTATGTATGTATGTATGTATGTGACTGTGTGTGTATTTATGCATGTATGTGTGTGTGTGTGTGTGTGTGTGTGTGTGTGTGTGTATGTGACTGTGTGTGTAGTTATGCATGTATGTGTGTGTGTGTATGTATGTGACTGTGTGTGTATTTATGCATGTATGTGTATGTGTGTGTGTGTATGTATGTGACTGTGTGTGTATTTATGCATGTATGTGTGTGTGTGTGTGTGTGTATGTATGTGACTGTGTGTGTATTTATGCATGTATGTGTGTATGTATGTATGTGACTGTGTGTGTATTTATGCATGTATGTGTGTGTGTGTGTGTATGTATGTGACTGTGTGTGTATTTATGCATGTATGTGTGTGTGTGTATGTATGTGACTGTGTGTGTATTTATGCATGTATGTGTGTGTGTGTGTGTGTATGTATGTGACTGTGTGTGTATTTATGCATGTATGTGTGTGTGTGTGTGTGTGTGTGTATGTATGTGACTGTGTGTGTATTTATGCATGTATGTGTGTGTGTGTGTGTATGTATGTATGTATGTGACTGTGTGTTTATTTATGCATGTATGTGTATATGTGTGTGTGTATGTTTGTGGAACCAGCAAATTACAGACCTTGTTACTACAGCATGGGGGGTAAACAGTGTCACTATACTGTACCACTATATACAGTACGGGGGGGCTGGACCATGTCACAGACTACTGTGGTAACTTTATAAAGTACTGGGGCGGGTAGGGTCAGGTCAGCCATCTCACAGGCAGATTACAGACTGTGTTACTGACTCACTATATACAGTATTGGTGGGTTAAACAGTGTCATTGTATACAGTAATAGGGGGTCAGACCAACTCACAGACTGTGGGCACAGGGTACCTCCTTTCCAGACATGTAATCTGATTCACAAATTTTTTCTGTGTTAAATGTAAAAAAAAAAGAAGAAGATATGTATCAAATTCACTTTTTTTTTGGGGGGGGGGGGAGGGGAGTGGCCATTCTTAGATTCTTGCACCTGGGCCCTGTGAATTCTAGTTACGCTTCTGCAAACACACATTGTTACATTTAGTTTGTACCACACACTGACACACATTGCCCCATTTAGTTTGTACCACACACACATTGTCACATTGTTACATTTAGTTTGTGCCATATACTCATTTTCACATTTAGTTTGTACCACACACACATTGTCACATTTAGTTTGTACCACACACACATTGTCACATTTAGTTTGTACCACACACACATTGTCACATTTAGTTTGTACCACACACACATTGTCACATTTAGTTTGTACCACACACACATTGTCACATTTAGTTTATACCATATACACATTATCACATTTAGGGCTCGTTTCCATTGAGTTGTAATTTGGTTTGCGTGTGCTCACAAACCGTTTAATAAGCTGTCGGAAGCAATATTGATCACCGAGTGCTTTCTATTAGGATTTTAGTAGCTCTCATCCTATCGGCTGATTTGAATTTGAATAATTAAAACAGCCAATAGGAATGCAAGGTACGCTATATTTAAACGCATAACTTGCATTCACTATTAAGTGTACCGCGGTGATCTTGCGAAGAGCATCCTCCACGCTCCTTGGCTCCATCATCGCCAGTCTTCATTTCCGCGGTCCTGGATTATGATAGAAGAGGTCGCCACTTGGAAGAAGACTTCACCACCGGACTTCAGGAACCGTGAGTACCTAGCTGGGGATTAGACTTAGGCTTTTTTTAAAAAAAAAATAAAATTATTTTTTAGATTAGGGATTTAATGGGCGGTAAAAGAGCTGAATGCCCTTTTAAAGGCAATACCCATACAAATGCCCCTTTAGGGGCAATGGGTAGTTTAGGATTTTTTAGTGTTAGGTTTTTTATTTTGGGGGGTTTAGTGGGTGTGGGGTTTTACTGTTAGGGGGAACTTAGTTTTTTTTTAAAGGTAAAAGAGCTGTTTAATTTAGGGCAGTGCCCTACAAAAAGCCCCTTTAAGGGCTATTGGTAGTTAAGTATAGATTATGGGGTGTTTTTATTTTGGGGGGCTTTTTGATTTTCGTAGGGATTAGGTTTAATTTTTTATTTTTGATAATTTGGTTTATTATTTTATGTAATGTTAGACTTTTTTTATTTTTTGTAAAAAGTAATGTTATGTTTTTTATTTTAATTGTAATTAAGGATTTATTATTTTAATGGTAATTTAAGATTATTTTAATTTATCTAATGGGGTTAATTTAGGGGGTGTTAAGTTAGTGGGCTTACCGATTAGTTATTTGCATTGTAAGGGCATGATGGATTAGGGGTTAATAGTTTAAATAGCTAGATTGCGTTGTGGGGGCATGGTGAATTAGGGGTTAATAGTTTAAATAGATACTTTGCGATATAAGGGTTGGCGGATTAGGGGTTAATAGTTTAAATAGATACTTTGCGATATGAGGCCATGGCGTATTAGGGGTTAATAGTTTAAATATATACTTTGCGATATGGGGGTTGGCGGATTAGGGCTTAATACATTTGTTATTGCGGTGGTGGAATTGTGGTTCTGAGGTAGATATTGAGCATGCGTTAGATGTTTGATTTTATTTTACCAGCGAGCAATGGGTAAAATATGCGCGCCGCACTTGTATGCGGTGCCGTATATGCGATCAAGTGTAACCTATTAATGTGTTAGAAATCCGGCATCGGGTGGAAGCATTAACACAACGCTAACTTACACCTACACGGATAGAGCGACCGCACACAAAGAAGAAACTTTTTCAATGGAAACCTGGTACTAAAATGGAGCCGTAAATTACTTTTAGCTGTCGGCCACTTCGGTAGCTTACGGCTCCATTTTAACAGCTCAATGGAAACAAGCCCTTAGTTTGTTCCATATGATCATAGTCATATTTAGTTTGTACCGCACACACATTGTCACATTTAATTTGTACCACATACACATCGTCACATTTAGTTTGTACCACACACACATTGTCACATTTAGTTTGTACTATATGATCATTGTCACATTTAGTTTGTACCACATACACATTGTCACATTTAGTTTGCACTATATGATCATTGTCATATTTAGTTTGTACCACACACACATTGTCACATTTAGTTTGTACCACATACACGTTGTCACATTTAGTTTGTACTATATGATCATTGTCACATTTAGTTTGTACCACACACACATTGTCACATTTAGTTTGTACCACATACACGTTGTCACATTTAGTTTGTACTATATGATCATCGTCACATTTAGTTTGTACCACATACACATTGTCACATTTAGTTTGCACTATATGATCATTGTCATATTTAGTTTGTACCACACACACATTGTCACATTTAGTTTGTACCACATACACGTTGTCACATTTATTTTGTACTATATGATCATTGTCACATTTAGTTTGTACCAAACACACATTGTCACATTTAGTTTGTACCACATACACTTTGTCACATTTAGTTTGTACTATATGATCATCGTCACATTTAGTTTGTACCACATACACATTGTCACATTTAGTTTGCACTATATGATCATTGTCACATTTAGTTTGTACCACATACACATTGTCACATTTAGTTTGTACTATATGATTATTGTCACATTTAGTTTGTACTATATAATCATTGTCATGTTTAGTTTGTACCATATGGTGCTTGTTACATTTAGTTTGTACCACACACATTGTCATATTTAGTTTGTACCACACACATTGGGGCCTATTTATCAAGCCGTCAACTTACTTGCATTCGCCGGCACCAATACACTCGCCTAAGATCGCCTAACATCACTGCCGCGGACCTGAATACGCTCTCCAAAGTTACCAAAAAAGCTGTCAAAAAGCCGCGCACCAAGTACGGGGCGATTAGCAGCGGACTGTTGTTAAGTAACACTCATCGATCTCGCTGCTCTTCGGCTTTTCCCAGCTTTATTGGTATACTGTCACTAAACACCGCCACTATACTAAAATGTTTTACCCCTATCCTGCTGCTCCCGGACCCCGCCGCAACTAAATAAAGTTATTAACCCCTAAACCGCCGCTCCCGGAGCCCACCGCCACTCTAATAAACATATTAACCCCTATCCTGCTACTCCCGGAGCCCACCGCCACCTGCATTATGTTATTAACCCCTAATCTGCCCCCCTACACCGCCACCACCTACATTATACTTATTAACCCCTAATCTGCCGTCCCCAACGTCGCCGCCACTATATTAAATTTATTAACCCCTAAACCTAAGTCTAACCCTAACCCTAACACCCCCTAACTTAAATCTAATTTAAATAAATATAAATAAAATTACTATCATTAACTAAATTATTCCTATTTAAAACTAAATACTTACCTATAAAATAAACCCTAAGCTAGCTGCAATATAACTAATAGTTACATTGTAGCTAGCCTAGGGTTTATTTTTATTTTACAGGCAAGTTTGTATTTATTTTACCTAGGTAGAATAGTTACTAAATAGTTATTAACTATTTAATAACTACCTAGCTAAAATAAATACAAATTGACCTGTAAAATAAAACCTAACCAAAGTTACACTAACACCTAACACTACACTACAATTAAATAAAATTAAATAAATTACATACAATTAACTAAATTATATACAATTATCTAAAGTACAAAACCCCCCACTAAATTACAGAAAATAATAAACAAATTACAAGATATTTAAACTAATTACACCTAATCTAATAGCCCTATCAAAATAAAAAAAGCCCCCCCCAAAATAAAAATAAACCCCTAGCCTAACCTAAACTACCAATAGCCCTTAAAAGGGCCTTTTGCAGGGCATTGCCCCAAAGTAATCAGCTCTTGTACCTGAAAAAAAAAAATACAAACAACCCCCCCAACAGTAAAACCCATCACCCACACAACCAACCCCCCCAAAAAATACTAACTAAAAAAACCTTAGCTCCCCATTGCCCTGAAAAGGGCATTTGGATGGGCATTCCCCTTAAAAGGGCAGTTAGCTCTTTTGCGGCCCAAAGCCCTAACCTAAAAATAAAACCCACCCAATACACCCTTAAAAAAACCTAACACTAACCCCCTGAAGATCGACTTACCAGGAGACGTCTTCATCCAAGCCGGGCGAAGTGGTCCTCCAGACGGGCAGAAGTCTTCATCCAAGCCGGGCAGAAGTGGTCCTCCAGACGGCAGAAGTCTTCATCCAGACGGCATCTTCTATCTTCATCCATCCGGCACGGAGCGGGTCCATCTTCAAGCCATCCGACGCGGAGCATACTCTTCTGCCGACGACTACCCGACGAATGAAGGTTCCTTTAAGTGACGTCATCCAAGATGACGTCCCTTAGATTCCGATTGGCTGATAGAATTCTATCAGCCAATCGGAATTAAGGTAGAAAAAATCCTATTGGCTGATGCAATCAGCCAATAGGATTGAGCTCGCATTCTATTGGCTGTTCCAATCAGCCAATAGGATTGAACTTCAATCCTATTGGCTGATTGCATCAGCCAATAGGATTTTTTCTACCTTAATTCCGATTGACTGATAGAATTCTATCAGCCAATTGGAATCTAAGGGACGCCATCTTGGATGACGTCACTTAAAAGAACCTTCATTCATCGGGTAGTTGCCGGCAGAAGAGGATGCTCCACGTCGGATGTCTTGAAGATGGACCCGCTCCGCGCCAGATGGATGAAGATAGAAGATGCCGTCTAGGTGAAGACTTCTGCTGTCTGGAGGACCACTTCTGCCCGGATTGGATGAAGACTTCTGTCCGTCTGGAGGACCACTTCGCTCGGCTTGGATGAAGACGTCTCCCGGTAAGTCGATCTTCAGGGGGTTAGTGTTAGGTTTTTTTAAGGGTGTATTGGGTGGGTTTTATTTTTAAGGTTAGGGCTTTGGGCTGCAATAGAGCTAAATGCCCTCTAAATTCCCTTTTAAGGGCAATGCCCATCCAAATGCCCTTTTCAGGGCAATGGGGAGCTTAGTATTTTTTAGTTAGGATTTTATTTGGGGGGTTGGTTGTGTGGGTGGTGGGTTTTACTGTTGGGGGGTTGTTTGTATTTTCTTTTACAGGTAAAAGAGCTAATTACTTTGGGGAAATTCCCCGCAAAAGGCCCTTTTAAGGGCTATTGGTAGTTTAGTTTAGGCTAGGTTTTTTTTTATTTTTGGGGGGGGGGGGCTTTTTTATTTTTATAGGGCTACTAGATTAGGTGTAATTAGTTTAAATATCTTTTAATTTGTTTATTATTTTCTGTAATTTAGTGGGGGGGGTTGTACTTTAGATAATTGTATATAATTTAGTTAATTGTATTTAATTTATGTAATTTATTTAATTATAGTGTAGTGTTAGGTGTTAGCGTAACTTAGGTTAGGTTTTATTTTACAGGTCAATTTGTCTTTATTTTAGCTAGCTAGTTATTAAATAGTTAATAACTGTTTAATAACTATTCTACCTAGTTAAAATAAATACAAACTTGCCTGTAAAATAAAAATAAACACTAAGCTAGTTACAATGTAACTATTAGTTATATTGTAGCTAGCTTAGG
The DNA here is from genome assembly GCF_027579735.1 of Bombina bombina. Taxonomy (NCBI): domain Eukaryota; kingdom Metazoa; phylum Chordata; class Amphibia; order Anura; family Bombinatoridae; genus Bombina; species Bombina bombina. Next base: position 198,608,035 of record NC_069505.1, on the reverse strand, counting down.
GTTTATTTTATAGGTAAGTATTTAGTTTTAAATAGGAATAATGTAGTTAATGATAGTAATTTTATTTAGATTTATTTAAATTATATTTAAGTTAGGGGGTGTTAGGTTTAGGGTTAGACTTAGGTTTAGGGGTTAATAAATTTAATATAGTGGCGGCGACGTTGGGGACAGCAGATTAGGGGTTAATAAGTATACTGTAGGTGGCGGCGGTGTAGGGGGCGGCAGATTATGGGTGTTTAGACTCGGTTTTTATGTTAGGGTGTTAGGTGTTAACATAACTTTATTCTCCCATAGGAATCAATGGGATATCGGGCAGCAGCGAACATGAGATTTGCTGCTTTCCGACTCCCATTGATTCCTATGGCATCCGCCGCCTCCAGGGCGGCGGATTGAAAAGCAGGTACGCTGGGCCGGAATAGTGGCGAGCGTACCTGGTAGAAATTTGATAACTAGCAAAAGTAGTCAGATAGTGCCGAATTTGCATTCGGAACATCTGTAGTGACGTAAGAATCGATCTGTGTCGGACTGAGACCGGTGGATCGTATGTTACGTCACAAAATTCTACTTTTGCCAGTCTGTAGGCTTTGATAAATAAGGGGAATCAGGCTCGCCACAATTACGCTGCGGAATTCCAGCATATTTGCGGTTGACGGCTTGATAAATAGGGGCCATTGTCACATTTAGTTTGTACTATATGATCATTGTCACATTTAGTTTGTACCACATACACATTGTCACATTTGGTGCTTGTCACATTTAGTTTGTACCACATACATTGTCACATTTAGTTTGTACCACACACATTGTCACATTTAGTTTGTACCACACACATTGTCACATTTAGTTTGTACCACATACATTGTCACATTTAGTTTGTACCACACACATTGTCACATTTAGTTTGTACTATAGGATCATTGTCACATTTAGTTTGCACTATATGATCATTGTCACATTTAGTTTGTACTATATGATCATTGTCACATTTAGTTTGTAATATATGATTATTGTCACATTTAGTTTGTACTATATGATCATTGTCACATTTAGTTTGCACTATATGATCATTGTCACATTTAGTTTGCACTATATGATCATTGTCACATTTAGTTTGCACTATATGATCATTGTCACATTTAGTTTGTACTATATGATCATTGTCACATTTAGTTTGTAATATATGATTATTGTCACATTTAGTTTGTACTATATGATCATTGTCACATTTAGTTTGCACTATATGATCATTGTCACATTTAGTTTGTACTATATGATCATTGTCACATTTAGTTTGCACTATGTGATCATTGTCACATTTAGTTTGCACTATATGATCATTGTCACATTTAGTTTGTACTATATGATCATTGTCACATTTAGTTTGCACTATATGATCATTGTCACATTTAGTTTGTGCTATATGATCATTGTCACATTTAGTTTGTACCATACACATTGTCACATTTAGTTTGCACTATATGATCATTGTCACATTTAGTTTGTACTATATGATCATTGTCACATTTAGTTTGTACCACACACATTGTCACACTTTGTACCACACACATTGGCCCCTAGTTATCAAGCCGTCAACCTCAAATACGCTGGAATTCCGCAGCGTATTTGTGGCGAGGCTGATTCGCCTTAGTTATCAAGCCCTACACACCGGCAAAAGTAGAATTCAGTGGCGTAAGCTTCGATCCGCCGGACTCAGTCCGACACAGATCGATTCTTACGTCACTCCAGATGTTCCGCACACAAGTTCGGCACAATCTGACTACTTTTGCTAGTTATCAAATGACTAGCAGGTACGCTCGGCACTTTTCCGGCCCAGCGTACCTGGTTTTCAATCCGCCACCCTGGAGGCGGCGGATCCCATAGGAATCAATGGGAGTCTGACCATAGCGAAAGTTCATGTTCGCTGCTGCCAGATATCCCATTGATTCCTATGGGAGATGTCTACACCTAACACCCTAACATGTACCCCGAGTCTAACCACCCCTAATCTGTCCCCCCTACACCGCCGCAACTAAATAAAGTTATTACCCCCTAAACCGCCGCTACCTGGACCCCGCCGCAACTATAATAAACTTATTAATCCCTAAACCTCCGCTCCCGGACCCCTCCGCAACTATAATAAACTTATTAACCCCTAAACCACCGCTCCTGGAGCCCACTGCCACTCTAATAAACTTATTAACCCCTAAACCACCGCTCCCGGACCCCGCCGCCACCTATATTAAATGTATTAACCCCTAATCTGCCCCCCTACACCGTCGCCACCTATAATACATTTATTAACCCCTATCCTGCCCCCGCTACACCGCCGCAACTATAATAAAATTATTAACCCCTAAACCTAAGTCTAACCCTAACCCTAACACCCCCCTAACTTAAATATTAATTAAATACATCTAAATATTATAACTCTTATTAACTAAATTAATCCTATTTAAAAGTAAATACTTACCTTTAAAATAAACCCTAATATAGCTACAATATAAATAATAATTATATTGTAGCTATCTTAGGATTTATTTTTATTTTACAGGCAAATATCAATTTATTTTAACTAGGTACAATAGCTATTAAATAGTTATTAACTATTTAATAGCTACCTAGTTAAAATAAAGAGAAATTTACCTGTAAAATAAAAACTAACCTAAGTTACAATTACACCTAACACTACACTATCATTAAATAAATTATTCCTATTTAAAACTAAATACTTACCTGTAAAATAAACCCTAAGATAGCTACAATGTAATTAATAATTACATTGTAGCTATTTTAGGATTTATATTTATTTTACAGGTAACTTTATATTTATTTTAGCTAGTTAGAATAGTTATTAAATAGTTATTAACTATTTAATAACTACCTAGCTAAAAGAAATACAAAATTACCTGTAAAATAAATCCTAAGCTAAGTTACAATTAAACTTAACACTACACTATCATTAAATTAATAAAATAAATTACCTACAAATAACTACAATTAAACTACAATTAAATTGGCTGATCGGAACAGCCAATAGAATGCAAGCTCAATCTGATGGGCTGATTGGATCAGCCAATCCAATTGAACTTCAATCTGATTGGCTGATTTAATCAGCCAATCAGATTTTTCCTACCTTAATTCCGATTGGCTGATAGAATCCTATCAGCCAATCGGAATTCGAGGGACGCCATCTTGGATGACGTCACTTAAAGGAACCGTCATTCGTCGTTCAGTCGTCGGTGGAAGAAGATGTCTCCGCGTCGGCTCGTCTGAAGATGGCTCCGCTCTGGATGGATGAAGATTGAAGACGCCGCCTGGATGATGACTTCAATCGGATGGAAGACTTATTCAGCGCCCCTTGGATGATGACTTCAGTCGGATGGAAGACTTCTTCAGCGCCCCTTGGATGAAGACCAGGTCGGCTGGCTGAAGACGGCTAAAGGTAGGGTGATCTTCAGGGGGTAGTGTTAGGTTTTTTAAGGGGGGTTTGGGTTAGATTAGGGGTACGTGGGTGGTGGGTTTTAATGTTGGGGGGGTTGTATTTTTTTTTTACAGGCAAAAGAGCTGAATTCTTTGGGGCATGCCTCGCAAAAGGCCCTTTTAAGGGCTGGTAAGGTAATAGAGCTGTTAACTTTTTAATGTAGAATAGGGTAGGGCATTTTTTTATTTTGAGGGCTTTGTTATTTTATTAGGGGGCTTAGATTAGGTGTAAGTAGCTTAAAATTGTTGTAACATTTTTTAAATGTTTGTAACTTATTTTTTTTATTTTTTGTAACTTAGTTTTTTTTCTTTTTTGTACTTTAGTTAGTTTATTTAATTGTATTTAATTGTAGTTATTTGTAGGTAATTTATTTTATTAATTTAATGATAGTGTAGTGCTAGGTTTAATTGTAACTTAGCTTAGGATTTATTTTACAGGTAATTTTGTATTTCTTTTAGCTAGGTAATTATTAAATAGTTAATAACTATTTAATAACTATTCTAACTAGCTAAAATAAATACAAAGTTACCTGTAAAATAAATATAAATCATAAAATAGCTACAATGTAATTATTAATTACATTGTAGCTATCTTAGGGTTTATTTTACAGGTAAGTATTTAGTTTTAAATAGAAATAATTTATTTAATGATAGTGTAGTGTTAGGTGTAATTGTAACTTAGGTTAGTTTTTATTTTACAGGTAAATTTCTCTTTATTTTAACTAGGTAGCTATTAAATAGTTAATAACTATTTAATAGCTATTGTACCTAGTTAAAATAAATTAATATTTGCCTGTAAAATAAAAATAAATCCTAAGAAAGCTACAATATAAATATTATTTATATTGTAGCTATATTAGGGTTTATTTTAATTGTAAGTATTTAGTTTTAAATAAGATTAATTTAGTTAATAAGAGTTATAATATTTAGATGTATTTAATTAATATTTAAGTTAGGGGGGTGTTAGGGTTAGGGTTAGACTTAGGTTTAGGGGTTAATAATTTTATTATAGTGGCGGCGGTATAGGGGGGCCAGGATAGGGGTTAATAAATTTATTATAGGTGGCGACGGTGTAGGGGGGGGCAGGATAGGGGTTAATAAGTTTAATATAGGTGGCGGCGGGGTCCGGTAGCGGCGGTTTAGGGGTTAAACAATTTATTTAGTTGCGGCGGGGTACGGGATCGGCAGGATATGGGTTAATAAATTTATTATAGGTGGCGGCGGTATAGGGGGGCAGGATAGGGTTTCCTAGGTATTATGTAGGTGGCGGCGGGGTCCGGGAGCGGCGGTTTAGGGGTTAATCAGTTTATTATAGTTGCGGCGGTGTCCGGGAGTGGCGGTTTAGGGGTTAATAACTTTATTTAGTTGCGGGGGGCTCCGGGGGCGCCGGTATAGGGGGTAGAACAGTGTAGTTTAGTGTGAGTGCTTAGTGACAGGCTAGCAATAAAGCTGTAAAAAAGCCAAAGAGCAGCGAGATCGGATGAGTGATAACTATCACAGTCCGCTGCTCATCGCCCCGTACTTGGTGCGCGGCTTTTTGACAGCTTTATTGATAACTTTGGCGAAATTTTTCAGGTCTTCTTCCGCCTGCTTGGATCAAGACTTCAGCCGGAGGATGGATGTCTTCAGCCCCCGCTTGGGCTTGGATCAAGACATCGGAGCCTGGACGGATCTGTGATACCCGGTGTGGTGAAGATAAGGTAGGAAGATCTTCAGGGGCTTAGTGTTTATTTAAGGGGGGTTTGGGTTAGATTAGGGGTATGTGGGTGGTGGGTTGTAATGTTGGGGGGGTATTGTATGTTTTTTTTCCAGGCAAAAGAGCTGAATTCTTTGGGGCATGCCCCGCAAAAGGCCCTTTTAAGGGCTGGTAATGTAAAAGAGCTTTTCTATTTTAATTTTAGAATAGGGTAGGGCATTTTTTTATTTTGGGGGTCTTTGTTATTTTATTAGGGGGCTTAGAGTAGGTGTAATTAGCTTAAAATTGTTGTAATATTTTTCTAATGTTTGTAAATATTTTTTTATTTTTTGTAACTTAGTTCTTTTTTTATTTTTTGTACTTTAGTTAGTTTATTTAATTGTATTTATTTGTAGGTATTGTATTTAATTAATTTATTGATAGTGTAGTGTTAGGTTTAATTGTAACTTAGGTTAGGATTTATTTTACAGGTAATTTTGTAATTATTTTAACTAGGTAACTATTAAATAGTTATTAACTATTTAATAGCTATTGTACCTGGTTAAAATAAATACAAAGTTGCCTGTAAAATAAATATTAATCCTAAAATAGCTACAATATAATTATAATTTATATTGTAGCTATATTAGGATTTATTTTACAGGTAAGTATTTAGCTTTAAATAGGAATAATTTATTTAATAAGAGTTAATTTATTTCGTTAGATAAAAATTATATTTAACTTAGGGGGGTGTTAGTGTTAGGGTTAGACTTAGCTTTAGGGGTTAATACATTTATTAGAGTAGCGGTGAGGTCCGGTCGGCAGATTAGGGGTTAATAATTGAAGTTAGGTGTCGGTGATGTTAGGGAGGGCAGATTAGGGGTTAATACTATTTATTATAGGGTTATTGAGGCGGGAGTGAGTCGGATTAGGGGTTAATAACTTTATTATAGTAGCGGTGAGGTCCGGTCGGCAGATTAGGGGTTAATAAGTGTAGGTAGGTGGCGGCGACGTTGGGGGGGGCAGATTAGGGGTTAATAAATATAATATAGGGGTCGGCGGTGTTAGGGGCAGCAGATTAGGGGTACATAGGGATAATGTAGGTTGCGGCGGTGTGCGGTCGGCAGATTAGGGGTTAAAAAAATTTAATAGAGTGGCGGCGGTGTGGGGGGCCTCAGTTTAGGGGTGCATAGGTAGTTTATGGGTGTTAGTGTACTTTAGAGCACAGTAGTTAAGAGCTTTATGAACCGGCGTTAGCCCAGAAAGCTCTTAACTCCTGGCTTTTGTCTGCGGCTGAGTCTTGTCGTTAGATTTCTAACGCTCACTTCAGCCAAGACTCTAAATACCAGCGTTAGAAAGATCCCATTGAAAAGATAGGATACGCAATTGACGTAAGGGGATCTGCGGTATGGAAAAGTCGCGGCTGCAAAGTGAGCGTTAGACCCTTTCATGACTGACTCTAAATACCAGCGTGCAGTAAAAACCAGCGTTAGGAGCCCCTAACGCTGGTTTTGACGGCTAACGTCAAACTCTAAATCTAGGCGTTAGTTTGTACTATATGATTATTGTCACATTTAGTTTGTACTATATGATCATTGTCACATTTAGTTTGTACCGCACAGACATTGTCACATTTAGTTTGTACCGCACAGACATTGTCACATTTAGTTTGTACCACACACATTGTCACATTTAGTTTGTACTATATGATCATTGTCACATTTAGTTTGTTCCATATGATCATTGTCACGTTTAGTTTGTACCACATAAACCTTGTCATATTTTGCCGTTTGCTGGCGCGCAATAAATTAGCGCTACACTTGTAATCTAGCCCTAAATATCCAACACTGCAGTGTAAATTCCCTGTTTACGGCTTTACTTTCGTTCCCTCTGCATTAGTCCTATAGACATTCTGTTCCTAGCTGCCCTGTGCTCCAGCACATTTTACTCCCTTGTCATTTTACAACATGCTTCATATAACACGGATGTATTTGGGGTTTGGTTTTGTTATTTTCTGTTACCAGTAGAGCTTCAGTATTGTATGTGCAGTTTTTATTCTGCATCTGACCTGGTCGTTATGCATCACAACTGGGTATATGTACTGTGCAGCGCATTTTTATTTTACCTTTTCATTAAGATAAAAAAGATCCCTTGTATTATATTAAATGAATGTGCTACTATTGGGAAACAGCAAGACCATCTGACAATGCTTTCTCATCAGTCACTGATGCCTAAGCTACTAGAATACGGATATTTCATTCATGTCAGTGCTGGGTATCTTATGAATGGTTCTTCCTGGTGGAAATCATCTGACTGCCCCCCTTCCTCGTGCCTCACCCACCCTTTTTTGCTCTTTTCTTGCATTTCTCTAAATTCCTCCCCCCAAACCCACCCCAGTGTGTAACCAAGGAAACTGGGGATGCATAGCTGGCTCCTGTGTTATCATGCAGGGGTGTAAGGGCACCTACTTAAGGCCTTGCACACAGGGGGCTTTGTTATATATTTATAGGTAAGTATATCGCCCTCAGCCACAATCAGTATTGTTAACACCTCAGGTGCCAGGACGATGATAGGTAAGTTCCAGTGTAGGAGAAAGGAGGGAACTGTTATTGTATTTAGAGTCCTGTGAATAAAAAGCCATCTGGGGGAGAAAACAGCATGGACCCTCCTAGGTAGGTAGTAGTCTGTAGTAAATATTTAGCATAAAAACATAAATAGACAAGAAACACTGAGACTGTGATATAAAATGATTAATGTGAAGTAAAATATGTTTTGCAATCCACTTACGTTTTATGTTCTCCCCTTTTCCTTAAAGAGATAGGAAAGTCAAAATTAAACTAGAATGATTTAGATAGAGCATATCATTTTAAGACACTTTTATATTCACTTCTATTTTTAAATGTGCTTCATTCTTATGTAGAAAAAGAATACGCACATATTCTACACTAGTGGGAGATAACTGCTTATTGGTGCCTGAACACTCTGGGGCCGTTTTATCATCGGCCTGTCCGACATGATCCGCTCAGCGAATCATGTCCGACAGACATCGATGAATGCCGACAGCATACACTGTCGGTGTTTATCATTGCACAAGCAGTTCTTGTGAACTGCTTGTGCAATGCCGCCCCCTGCAGATTTGCGGGCGCTAGCAGGGGGTGTCAATCAGCCCGATCAAATGAGATTGGGCGGATTGATGTCCGCAACCTCAGAGCAGGCGGACCAGTTATGGAGCAGCGGTCTTAAGACCGCTGCTTCATAACTGCTGTTTTCAGCGAGCCTGAAGGCTTGCACGGAAACATGGGCATCAAGCTCCATTCAGAGCTTGATAATTCAGCCCCATTGTCTCTTGTGATTGGCTAAACAGATAAGATCAGCTAGCTGCTGTTCATTCAGCAAATGATAACGAGATAATGAAGCAAATTTGATAATAGAAGTAAATTGGAAAGTTGTTTAAAATTGTATGTCCTATGCAAATTATGAAAGACCTTGTTGGGGTTTCCAATGTTTAAAACTGTTGAAGCACAAACCTAACCTGTTACATTTATGTCCCTAATTGGCATCAGAATGAATGATAAGATACTAAAAAACAACAGATAGTTTGTTAACATAATGACCGTCGCTATTCCAGTAACAAGTACCGATTGGCTCCTTCTATAAAGGCAAATGTTGGTGAGTGAAATTTGGAAACAAGGTGTTAAGGAATTCCAAACATTTTGAAACATCCAGTAAGTCAGTACCAAAATACTGTAATGTCAAGGTGTTTACTGTAGTAATCTCCTGAACAGGCACCGACCCATCCATGGTACTTACCAACACCCGCAATCTTTTTTATCAAGTGACCTGCTGTGATCTCCAAAGTCATGTAACATAAAGAGGCTGCACCCCTCAGATATTTCAGTATTTTTGTACTAACACTCATACAGATTACTACATCAGCTAAATTATTATTAAACCAGAGTAAGACAAATATAACTGTAAATATTTGTCAGTCTATGCAACACCTTCAGTAGACAAAGGACCAGTTCCCTATGATTATGGTGAGGGAAACCAGAGATGCAGGATTTCTGAGAAATCGTTGAATGGTAATTATTGTGCAATTACAATGTAACAGAAATAGATAGAGATTAGGCTGCTAATTCACTGACTGGGATCCTTCAGATACCTAAACCGCTTACTCAAGAATAAACCAAAATATCACTAGTGTCTTGGCCCTGAATTGTGCCCACACAATGGCACCTTTAAGTAAGCTTTGTGTCTGGCCCCTGGGGGTCTGAAAGTCCTGAATTAATCACTTTCGGCTAGATTACGAGTCTTGGATTAGGGTTAAAAATCAGCGTTGAGAGGTCCCAACGCTGCTTTTTAATGCCCGCTGGTATTACGAGTCTTGCAGGTACAGGTGTACCGCTCATTATTTTCCGCGACTCGAACATACCGCAAATCCACTTACGTCAATTGTGTATCCCATATTTTCAAAGGGATTTTCCTAATGCTGGTATTACAAGTCTGGAAAAAGTGAGCGGTACAGCCTCTCTTGTCAAGACTCGTACTGCATTTAAAAGTCAGTAGTTAAGAGTTTTATGGGCTAACGCCGTAACATAAAACACTTAACTAAAGTGATAAAAAGTACACTAACACCCATAAACTACCTATTAACCACTAAACCGAGCCCCCCCCCCCCACATCGCAAACAGTTAAATAAAAATTTTAACCCCTAATCTGCTGATTGGACATCGCCGCCACTTTAATAAATATATTAACCCCTAAACCGCTGCACTCCCGCCTCGCAAACACTAGTTAAGTATTATTAACCCCTAAACTGCCGTCCCTAACATTGCCGACACCTACCTACATTTATTAACCCTTAATCTGCCGCCCCAATGCCGCTGCCACTATATTAAATGTATTAACCCCTAAATCTAAGTCTAACCCTAACCCTAATCCTAAGACTCCCCTAACTTAAATATAATTTAAATAAATCTAAATAAAATTACTACAATTAAATAAATAATTCCTATTTAAAACTAAATACTTACCTATAAAATAAACCGTAAGATAGCTACAATATAACTAATAGTTACATTGTAGCTAGCTTAGGATTTATTTTTATTTTACAGGCAACTTTGTATTTATTGTAACTAGGTACAATAGTTATTAAATAGTGATTAACTATTTAATAACTACCTAGCTAAAATAAAGACAAATTTACCTGTAAAATAAATCCTAACCTAAGTTACAATTACACCTAACACTACACTACAATTAAATTAATTCCCTAAACTAACTACAATTAACTACAATTAAATAAAATTATCTAAATTATGAAAAAAAACACTAAATTACAGAAAATAATAAAGTAATTACAATTTTTTTTAAACTAATTACACCTAATCTAATCCCCCTAATAAAATAAAAAAGCCCCCCAAAATAATAAATATCCCTACCCTATACTAAATTACAAATAGCCCTTAAAGGGGCTTTTTGCGGGGCATTGCCCCAAAGTAATCAGCTCTTTTACCTGTAAAGAAGAGTACCCCCCAACATTAAAACCCACCACCCACACACCCAACCCTACTCTAAAACCCACCCAATCCCCCCTTAATAAAACCTAACACTAACCCCTTGAAGATCACCCTACCTTGAGACGTCTTCACCCAACCGGGAAGAAGTGGTCCTCCAGACGGCAGAAGTCTTCATCCAGGCGGCATCTTCTATCTTCATCCATCCGGAGCGGAGCGGGTCCATCTTCAAGACATCCGACGCGGAGCATCCTCTTCTGTCTTGATCCAACAACTAAATGATGGTACCGTTAAGTGTCATCATCCAAGATGGCGTCCCTTCAATTCCGATTGGCTGATAGAATTCTATCAGCCAATCGGAATTAAGGTAGAAAAAATCCTATTGGCTGATTGGATCAGCCAATAGGACTTAACTTCAATCCTTTTGGCTGGTTGCATCAGCCAATAGGATTTTGTCTACCTTAATTCCGATTGGCTGATAGAAGTCTATCAGCCAATCGGAATTGAAGGGACGCCATCTTGGATGATGTCACTTAAAGGTACCATCATTTAGTCGTCGGATCAAGACAGGATAGGATACTTTGCGTCGGATGTCTTGAAGATGGACCCGCTCCGCGTCGGATGGATGAAGATAGAAGATGCCGCCTGGATGAAGACTTCTGCCCGTCTGGAGGACATCTTCTTCCCGGCTTGGATGAAGACCTCTGCCCGTCTGGAGGACCACTTCTGCCCGGTTGGGTGAAGACGTCTCAAGGTAGGGTGATCTTCAAGGGGTTAGTGTTTTTTTTATTAAGGGGGGATTGGGTGGGTTTTAGAGTAAGGTTGGGTGTGGGTGGTGGGTTGTAATGTTGGGGGGGTATTGTATTTTTTTTTACAGGTAAAAGAGCTGATTACTTTGGGGCAATTCCCTGCAAAAAGCCCTTTTAAGGGCTATTTGTAATTTAGTATAGGGTAGGGATTTTTATTATTTTGGGGGGCTTTTTTATTTTATTAGGGGGATTAGATTAGGTGTAATTAGTTTTTTTTTTTTTTATTATTATTTTATTATTTTCTGTAATTTAGTGGTTTTTTCCCCGTAATTTAGATAATTGTATTTAAGTGTAGTTAGTTTAGAGGATTAATTTAATTGTAGTGTTATGTGTAATTGTAACTTAGGTTATTTGTATTTATTTTAGCTAGGTAGTTATTAAATAGTTAATAACTATTTAATAACTATTGCACCTAGTTAAAATAAATACAAAGTTGCCTGTAAAATAAAAATAAACACTAAGCTAGCTACAATGTAATTATTAGTTATATTGTAGCTAGCTTAGGGTTTATTTTATAGGTAAGTATTTAGTTTTAAATAGGAATTATTTATTTAATTGTAGTAATTTTTTTTAGATTTCTTTTAATTATATTTAAGTTAGGAGATGTTAGGGTTAGGGTTAGACATAGGTTTAGGGGTTAAGAACTTTAATATAGTGGCGGCGACGTTGTGGGCGGCAGATTAGGGGTTAATAAGTGTAGTTAGGTTGCGGCAACATTGGGGCAGGAGAGTAGGGGTTAATAAATATAATGCAGGTGTCGGCGATGTTGGGGGCAGCAGATTAGGGGTTAATAATTATAATGTAGGTGGTGGCAGTGTCCGGAGCAGCAGATTAGGGGTTAATAAGTATAAAATAGGTGTCGGCGATGTCGGGGGCGGCAGATTAGGGGTTAATAAGTGTAAGATTAGGGGTATTTAGACTCAGGGTTCATGTTAGGGTGTTAGGTGTAGACATAAAAATAATTTTCCCGTAGGAATCAATGGGGCTGCGTTAGGAGCTGAACGCTGCTTTTTTTTTCAGCCGAATCTGCCCCATTGATTCCTATGGAGAAATCGTGCACAAGCACGTTTTGCCATCTCACCGCTACCGTAAGCAGCAGTGGTATTGAGGTGAGATGTGGAGCAAAATGTTGCTCTCTGCTCACTTTTCTGCGGCTAACGCTGGGTTTGTAAAAACCGTAATACCAGCGTTGTTTGTAGGTGAGCGGTGAGCTGAAACTGCTCATTAGCACCGCCAGCCTTACCGACAAAAACTCGTAATCTAGCCGTTTATAAGGTAACTCAGCCATATCATCACAGAGTTACTAGTGCTATGAGGGTTAAATCCCTGCACTGTATGTGTTACTGGTGCTATGAGGGTTAAATCCCTGCACTGTATCTGTTACTAGGAATATGAGGGTTAAATCCCTGCACTGTATATGTTACTGGTGCTATGAGGGTTAAATCCCTGCACTGTATGTGTTACTGGTGATATGAGGGTTAAATCCCTTCACTGTATGTGTTACTGGTTATATGAGGGTTAAATCCCTGCACAGTATAAGTTACTGGTAATATGAGGGTTAAATCCCTGCACTGTAAATGTTACTGGTGCTATGAGAGTTAATTTCCTGTACTGTATGTGTTACTGGTGCTATGAGAGTTAAATTCCTGCACTGTATGTGTTACTGGTGATATGAGGGATAAATCCCTGCACTGCAAATGTTACTGGTGATATGAGGGTTAATTATTGGTACTGTATGTGTTACTGGTTATATGAGGGTTAAATCCCTGAACTGTATGTGTTACTGGTGATATAAGGGTCAAATCTCTGTACTGTCTGTGTTACTGGTGCTAAGAGGGTTAAATCCCTGTACTATATATGTTACTGGTGATATGAGGGTTAAATCCCTGCACTGTATGTGTTACTGGTGATATGAGGGTTAAATCCCTGTACTGTATGTGTTACTGGTGCTAAGAGGGTTAAATCCCTGTACTATATATGTTACTGGTGATATGAGGGTTAAATCCCTGCACTGTATGTGTTACTGGTGATATGAGGCTTAAATCCCTGCACTGTATGTGTTACTGGTGATATGAGGGTTAAATTCCTGTACTGTATGTGTTACTGGTGATATGAGGGTTAAATCCCTGTACTGTATGTGTTACTGGGGATATGAGGGTTAAATCCCTGCACTGTATATGTTACTGGTGCTATGAGAGCTAAATTCCTGCACTGTATATGTTACTGGTGATATGAGGGTTAAGTTCCTGTACTATATGTGTTACTGGTGCTATGAGGGTTAAATTCCTGCACTGTATGTGTTACTGGTTATATGATGGTTAAATCCCTGCACTGTATATGTTACTGGTGATATGAGGGTTAATTCTCGGTACTGTATGTGTTACTGGTGATATGAGGGTTAAATCCCTGCACTGTATGTGTTACTGGTGATATGAGGGTTAAATCCCTGTACTCTATGTGTTACTGGTGATATGAGGGTTAAATCCCTGAACTGTATGTGTTACTGGTGATATGAGGGTTAAATCCCTAAACTGTATGTGTTACTGGTGATATGAGGGTTAAATTACTGTACTGTATATGTTACTGGTGATATGAGGGTTAAATCCCTGTACTGTATGTGTTACTAATGATATTAGGGTTAAATCTCTGCACTGTATGTGTTACTGGCGATATGAGGGTTAAATCCCTGCACTGTATGTGTTACTGGTGCTATGAGGGTTAAATCCATGCACTGTATATGTTACTGGTGCTTTGAGGGTTAAATCCCTGCACTGTATGTGCTACTGGTGATATGAGGGTTAAATCCCTGCACTGTATGTGTTACTTGTGATATGAAGGTTAAATCCCTGTACTGTATGTGTTACTGTTGATTTGAGGGTTAAATCCCTGCCCTGTATGTGTTACTTGTTATATGAGGGTTAATTCCCTGCACTGTATGTGTTACTAGCGATATGTGGGTTAATTCTCTGTACTGTATGTGTTACTGGTGATATGAGGGTTAAATCCATGCACTGTATATGTTACTGGTGATATGAGGGTTAAATTCCTGTACTGTATGTGTTACTGGTGCTAAGAGGGTTAAATCCCTGCACTGTATGTGTTACTGGTGATATGAGGGTTAAATCCCTACACTGTAAATGTTACTGGTGCTAAGAGGGTCAAATCTCTGTACTGTCTGTGTTACTGGTGCTAAGAGGGTTAAATCCCTGTACTATATATGTTACTGGTGATGTGGGGGTTAAATCTCTGCACTGTATGTGTTACTGGTCATTTGAGGCTTAAATCCCTGCACTGTATGTGTTACTGGCTATATGAGGGTTAACTCCCTGAACTGTATATATTACTGGTGCTATGAGGGTTAACTTTCTGTACTGTATATGTTACTGGTGATATGAGGTTTAAATTCCTGTACTAAATGTGTTACTGGGGCTATGAGGGTTAAATCCATGTACTGTATGTGTTACTGGTGCTATAAGGGTTAAATCCCTGTACTGTATGTGTTACTGGTGATATGGGTTAAATCCCTGCACTGTATGTGTTACTGGTGATATGAGGGTTAAATCCCTGTACTGTATGTGTTACTGGTGATATGAGGGTTAAATCCCTGTACTGTATTTGTTACTGGTGATATGAGGGTTAAATCCCTGCACTGTATGTGTTACTGGTGATATGAGGGATAAATCCCTGCACTGCAAATGTTACTGGTGATATGAGGGTTAATTCTCGGTACTGTATATGTTACTGGTGATATCAGGGTTAAATCCCTGCACTGTTTGTATTACTGGTGCTATGAGGGTTAAATCCCTGCACTGTATATGTTACTGGTGATTTGAGGGTTAAATTCCTGTACTGTATGTGTTACTGGTGATATGAGGTTTAAATCCCTGCCCTGTATGTGTTACTTGTTATATGAGGGTTAATTCCCTGCACTGTATGTGTTACTAGCGATATGTGGGTTAATTATCTGCACTGTATGTGTTACTGGTGATATGAGGGTTAAATCCATGCACTGCATATGTTACTGGTGATATGAGGGTTAAATTCCTGTACTGTATGTGTTACTGGTGCTAAGAGGGTTAAATCCCTGCACTGTATGTGTTACTGGTGATATGAGGGTTAAATCCCTACACTGTAAATGTTACTGGTGCTAAGAGGGTCAAATCTCTGTACTGTCTGTGTTACTGGTGCTAAGAGGGTTAAATCCCTGTACTATATATGTTACTGGTGATGTGGGGGTTAAATCTCTGCACTGTATGTGTTACTGGTCATTTGAGGCTTAAATCCCTGCACTGTATGTGTTACTGGCTATATGAGGGTTAACTCCCTGAACTGTATATATTACTGGTGCTATGAGGGTTAACTCTCTGTACTGTATATGTTACTGGTGATATGAGGTTTAAATTCCTGTACTAAATGTGTTACTGGGGCTATGAGGGTTAAATCCATGTACTGTATGTGTTACTGGTGCTATAAGGGTTAAATCCCTGTACTGTATGTGTTACTGGTGATATGAGGGTTAAATCCCTGCACTGTATGTGTTACTGGTGATATGAGGGTTAAATCCCTGTACTGTATGTGTTACTGGTGATATGAGGGTTAAATCCCTGCACTGTATGTGTTACTGGTGATATGAGGGATAAATCCCTGCACTGCAAATGTTACTGGTGATATGAGGGTTAATTCTCTGTACTGTATATGTTACTGGTGATATCAGGGTTAAATCCCTGCACTGTATGTATTACTGGTGCTATGAGGGTTAAATCCCTGCACTGTATATGTTACTGGTGATATGAGGGTTAAATTCCTGTACTGTATGTGTTACTGGTGATATGAGGGTTAAATTCCTGTACTGTATGTGTTACTGGTGATATGAGGGTTAAATCCCTACACTGTAAATGTTACTGGTGCTAAGAGGGTTAAATCCCTGAACTGTATGTGTTACTGGTGATATAAGGGTCAAATCTCTGTACTGTCTGTGTTACTAGGTCATTTGAGGCTTAAATCCCTGCACTGTATGTGTTACTGGCTATATGAGGGTTAAATCCCTGTACTGTATGTATTACTGGTGCTATGAGGGTTAAATCCATGCACTGTATGTGTTACTGGTGATATGAGGGTTAAATCCCTGTACTGTATGTGTTACTGGTAATATGAGGGTTAAATCCCTGCACTGTATGTGTTACTGGTGATATGAGGGTTAAATCCCTGCACAGTATATGTTACTGGTAATATGAGGGTTAAATCCCTGCACTATATGTGTTACTGGTGACATGAGGGTTAAATCCCTGTACTGTATGTGTTACTGGTGACATGAGGGTTAAATCCCTGCACTGTATGTGTTACTGGTGATATGAGGGTTAAATCCCTGCACTGTATGTGTTACTGGTGATATGAGGGATAAATCCCTGCACTGCAAATGTTACTGGTGATATGAGGGTTAATTCTCGGTACTGTATATGTTACTGGTGATATGAGGGTTAAATCCCTGCACTGTATGTGTTACTGGTGATATGAGGGTTAAATTCCTGTACTGTATGTGTTACTGGTGATATGAGGGTTATATCCCTACACTGTAAATGTTACTGGTGCTAAGAGGGTTAAATCCCTGAACTGTATGTGTTACTGGTGATATAAGGGTCAAATCTCTGTACTGTATATGTTACTGGTGATGTGGGGGTTAAATCTCTGCACTGTATGTGTTACTGGTCATTTGAGGCTTAAATCCCTGCACTGTATGTGTTACTGGCTATATGAGGGTTAACTCCCTGAACTGTATATATTACTGGTGCTATGAGGGTTAACTCTCTGTACTGTATATGTTACTGGTGATATGAGGTTTAAATTCCTGTACTAAATGTGTTACTGGGGCAATGAGGGTTAAATCCATGTACTGTATGTGTTACTGCTGATATAAGGGTTAAATCCCTGCACTGTATGTGTTACTGGTGATATAAAGGGTTAAATCCCTGCACTGTATGTGTTACTGGTGATATGAGGGTTAAATCCCTGCAAAGTATGTGTTACTGGTAATATGAGGGTTAAATCCCTGCACTGTATATGTTACTCGTGATAGGTGGGTTAAATCTCGGTACTGTATGTGTTACTTGTGATATGAGGGTTAAATCCATGCACTGTATGTGTTACTGGTGATATGAGGGTTAAATCCCTGTACTGTATGTGTTACTGGTGATATGAGGGTTAAATCCCTGCACTGTATGTGTTACTGGTGATATGAGGGTTAAATCCCTGCACTGTATGTGTTACTGGTGATATGAGGGTTAAATCCCTGCACAGTATATGTTACTTGTAATATGAGGGTTAAATCCCTGCACTGTATGTGTTACTGGTGATATGAGGGTTAAATCCCTGTACTGTATGTGTTACTGGTGATATGAGGGTTAAATCCCTACACTGTAAATGTTACTGGTGCTAAGAGGGTTAAATCCCTGAACTGTATGTGTTACTGGTGCTAAGAGGGTTAAATCCCTGAACTGTATGTGTTACTGGTGCTAAGAGGGTTAAATCCCTGTACTATATACGTTACTGGTCATTTGAGGGTTAAATCCCTGTACTGTATGTATTACTGGTGCTATGAGGGTTAAATCCATGCACTGTATGTGTTACTGGTGATATGAGGGTTAAATCCCTGTACTGTATGTGTTACTGGTAATATGAGGGTTAAATCCCTGCACTGTATGTGTTACTGGTGATATGAGGGTTAAATCCCTGCACAGTATATGTTACTGGTAATATGAGGGTTAAATCCCTGCACTATATGTGTTACTGGTGACATGAGGGTTAAATCCCTGTACTGTATGTGTTACTGGTGACATGAGGGTTAAATCCCTGCACTGTATGTGTTACTGGTGATATGAGGGTTAAATCCCTGCACTGTATGTGTTACTGGTGATATGAGGGATAAATCCCTGCACTGCAAATGTTACTGGTGATATGAGGCTTAAATCCCTGCACTGTATGTGTTACTGGTGCTATGAGGGTTAAATCCATGCACTGTATGTGTTACTGGTGATATGAGGGTTAAATCCCTGTACTATATACGTTACTGGTCATTTGAGGGTTAAATCCCTGTACTGTATGTATTACTGGTGCTATGAGGGTTAAATCCATGCACTGTATGTGTTACTGGTGATATGATGGTTAAATCCCTGTACTGTATGTGTTACTGGTAATATGAGGGTTAAATCCCTGCACTGTATGTGTTACTGCTGATATGAGGGTTAAATCCCTGCACAGTATATGTTACTGGTAATATGAGGGTTAAATCCCTGCACTATATGTGTTACTGGTGACATGAGGGTTAAATCCCTGTACTGTATGTGTTACTGGTGACATGAGGGTTAAATCCCTGCACTGTATGTGTTACTGGTGATATGAGGGTTAAATCCCTGCACTGTATGTGTTACTGGTGATATGAGGGATAAATCCCTGCACTGCAAATGTTACTGGTGATATGAGGGATAATTCTCGGTACTGTATATGTTACTGGTGATATGAGGGTTAAATCCCTGCACTGTATGTGTTAGTGGTGATATGAGGGTTAAATTCCTGTACTGTATGTGTTACTGGTGATATGAGGGTTAAATCCCTGCACTGTATGTGTTACTGATGATATGAGGGTTATATCCCTACACTGTAAATGTTACTGGTGCTAAGAGGGTTAAATCCCTGAAATGTATGTGTTACTGGTGATATAAGGGTCAAATCTCTGTACTGTATATGTTACTGGTGATGTGGGGGTTAAATCTCTGCACTGTATGTGTTACTGGTCATGTGAGGCTTAAATCCCTGCACTGTATGTGTTACTGGCTATATGAGGGTTAACTCCCTGAACTGTATATATTACTGGTGCTATGAGGGTTAACTCTCTGTACTGTATATGTTACTGGTGATATGAGGTTTAAATTCCTGTACTAAATATGTTACTGGGGCTATGAGGGTTAAATCCATGTACTGTATGTGTTTCTGGTGATATAAGGGTTAAATCCCTGCACTGTATGTGTTACTGGTGCTAAGAGGGTTAAATCCCTGAACTGTATGTGTTACTGGTGATATAAGGGTCAAATCTCTGTACTGTCTGTGTTACTGGTGCTAAGAGGGTTAAATCCCTGTACTATATACGTTACTGGTCATTTGAGGCTTAAATCCCTGCACTGTATGTGTTACTGGTGCTATGAGGGTTAAATCCATGCACTG
This sequence comes from Bombina bombina, assembly GCF_027579735.1. Taxonomy (NCBI): domain Eukaryota; kingdom Metazoa; phylum Chordata; class Amphibia; order Anura; family Bombinatoridae; genus Bombina; species Bombina bombina. The sequence goes on along the minus strand of NC_069505.1, from coordinate 198,588,341 downwards.
TATGTGTTACTGGTGATATGAGGGTTAAATCCCTGTACTATATACGTTACTGGTCATTTGAGGGTTAAATCCCTGTACTGTATGTATTACTGGTGCTATGAGAGTTAAATCCATGCACTGTATGTGTTACTGGTGATATGAGGGTTAAATCCCTGTACTGTATGTGTTACTGGTAATATGAGGGTTAAATCCCTGCACTGTATGTGTTACTGGTGATATGAGGGTTAAATCCCTGCACAGTATATGTTACTGGTAATATGAGGGTTAAATCCCTGCACTATATGTGTTACTGGTGACATGAGGGTTAAATCCCTGTACTGTATGTGTTACTGGTGACATGAGGGTTAAATCCCTGCACTGTATGTGTTACTGGTGATATGAGGGTTAAATCCCTGCACTGTATGTGTTACTGGTGATATGAGGGATAAATCCCTGCACTGCAAATGTTACTGGTGATATGAGGGATAATTCTCGGTACTGTATATGTTACTGGTGATATGAGGGTTAAATCCCTGCACTGTATGTGTTAGTGGTGATATGAGGGTTAAATTCCTGTACTGTATGTGTTACTGGTGATATGAGGGTTAAATCCCTGCACTGTATGTGTTACTGATGATATGAGGGTTATATCCCTACACTGTAAATGTTACTGGTGCTAAGAGGGTTAAATCCCTGAACTGTATGTGTTACTGGTGATATAAGGGTCAAATCTCTGTACTGTATATGTTACTGGTGATGTGGGGGTTAAATCTCTGCACTGTATGTGTTACTGGTCATTTGAGGCTTAAATCCCTGCACTGTATGTGTTACTGGCTATATGAGGGTTAACTCCCTGAACTGTATATATTACTGGTGCTATGAGGGTTATCTCTCTGTACTGTATATGTTACTGGTGATATGAGGTTTAAATTCCTGTACTAAATGTGTTACTGGGGCTATGAGGGTTAAATCCATGTACTGTATGTGTTACTGCTGATATAAGGGTTAAATCCCTGCACTGTATGTGTTACTGGTGATATAAACGGTTAAATCCCTGCACTGTATGTGTTACTGGTGATATGAGGGTTAAATCCCTGCAAAGTATGTGTTACTGGTAATATGAGGGTTAAATCCCTGCACTGTATATGTTACTCGTGATAGGTGGGTTAAATATCGGTACTGTATGTGTTACTTGTGATATGAGGGTTAAATCCATGCACTGTATGTGTTACTGGTGATATGAGGGTTAAATCCCTGTACTGTATGTGTTACTGGTGATATGAGGGTTAAATCCCTGCACTGTATGTGTTACTGGTGATATGAGGGTTAAATCCCTGCACTGTATGTGTTACTGGTGATATGAGGGTTAAATCCCTGCACAGTATATGTCACTTGTAATATGAGGGTTAAATCCCTGCACTGTATGTGTTACTGGTGATATGAGGGTTAAATCCCTGTACTGTATGTGTTACTGGTGATATGAGGGTTAAATCCCTACACTGTAAATGTTACTGGTGCTAAGAGGGTTAAATCCCTGAACTGTATGTGTTACTGGTGCTAAGAGGGTTAAATCCCTGAACTGTATGTGTTACTGGTGCTAAGAGGGTTAAATCCCTGTACTATATACGTTACTGGGCATTTGAGGCTTAAATCCCTGCACTGTATGTGTTACTGGTGCTATGAGGGTTAAATCCATGCACTGTATGTGTTACTGGTGATATGAGGGTTAAATCCCTGTACTATATACGTTACTGGTCATTTGAGGGTTAAATCCCTGTACTGTATGTATTACTGGTGCTATGAGGGTTAAATCCATGCACTGTATGTGTTACTGGTGATATGAGGGTTAAATCCCTGTACTGTATGTGTTACTGGTAATATGAGGGTTAAATCCCTGCACTGTATGTGTTACTGTTGATATGAGGGTTAAATCCCTGCACAGTATATGTTACTGGTAATATGAGGGTTAAATCCCTGCACTATATGTGTTACTGGTGACATGAGGGTTAAATCCCTGTACTGTATGTGTTACTGGTGACATGAGGGTTAAATCTCTGCACTGTATGTGTTACTGGTGATATGAGGGTTAAATCCCTGCACTGTATGTGTTACTGGTGATATGAGGGATAAATCCCTGCACTGCAAATGTTACTAGTGATATGAGGGTTAATTCTCGGTACTGTATATGTTACTGGTGATATGAGGGTTAAATCCCTGCACTGTATGTGTTAGTGGTGGTATGAGGGTTAAATTCCTGTACTGTATGTGTTACTGGTGATATGAGGGTTAAATCCCTGCACTGTATGTGTTACTGATGATATGAGGGTTATATCCCTACACTGTAAATGTTACTGGTGCTAAGAGGGTTAAATCCCTGAAATGTGTGTGTTACTGGTGATATAAGGGTCAAATCTCTGTACTGTATATGTTACTGGTGATGTGGGGGTTAAATCTCTGCACTGTATGTGTTACTGGTCATGTGAGGCTTAAATCCCTGCACTGTATGTGTTACTGGCTATATGAGGGTTAACTCCCTGAACTGTATATATTACTGGTGCTATGAGGGTTAACTCTCTGTACTGTATATGTTACTGGTGATATGAGGTTTAAATTCCTGTACTAAATGTGTTACTGGGGCTATGAGGGTTAAATCCATGTACTGTATGTGTTACTGGTGATATAAGGGTTAAATCCCTGCAGTGTATGTGTTACTGGTGCTAAGAGGGTTAAATCCCTGAACTGTATGTGTTACTGGTGATATAAGGGTCAAATCTCTGTATTGTCTGTGTTACTGGTGCTAAGAGGGTTAAATCCCTGTACTATATACGTTACTGGTCATTTGAGGCTTAAATCCCTGCACTGTATGTGTTACTGGTGCTATGAGGGTTAAATCCATGCACTGTATGTGTTACTGGTGATATGAGGGTTAAATCCCTGTACTATATACGTTACTGGTCATTTGAGGGTTAAATCCCTGTACTGTATGTATTACTGGTGCTATGAGGGTTAAATCCATGCACTGTATGTGTTACTGGTGATATGAGGGTTAAATCCCTGTACTGTATGTGTTACTGGTAATATGAGGGTTAAATCCCTGCACTGTATGTGTTACTGGTGATATGAGGGTTAAATCCCTGCACAGTATATGTTACTGGTAATATGAGGGTTAAATCCCTGCACTATATGTGTTACTGGTGACATGAGGGTTAAATCCCTGTACTGTATGTGTTACTGGTGACATGAGGGTTAAATCCCTGCACTGTATGTGTTACTGGTGATATGAGGGTTAAATCCCTGCACTGTATGTGTTACTGGTGATATGAGGGATAAATCCCTGCACTGCAAATGTTACTGGTGATATGAGGGTTAATTCTCGGTACTGTATATGTTACTGGTGATATGAGGGTTAAATCCCTGCACTGTATGTGTTAGTGGTGCTATGAGGGTTAAATTCCTGTACTGTATGTGTTACTGGTGCTTTGAGGGTTAAATCCCTGCACTGTATGTGCTACTGGTGATATGAGGGTTAAATCCCTGCACTGTATGTGTTACTGGTGATATGAAGGGTAAATCCCTGTACTGTATGTGTTACTGTTGATTTGAGGGTTAAATCCCTGCCCTGTATGTGTTACTTGTTATATGAGGGTTAATTCCCTGCACTGTATGTGTTACTAGCGATATGTGGGTTAATTTTCTGTACTGTATGTGTTACTGGTGATATGAGGGTTAAATCCATGCACTGTATATGTTACTGGTGATATGAGGGTTAAATTCCTGTACTGTATGTGTTACTGGTGCTAAGAGGGTTAAATCCCTGTACTGTATGTGGACCTGGTGCTATGAGGGTTAAATCCCTGTGCTGTGTTACTGGTTATATGAGGGTTACATTCCTGTACTGTTTATTTTATTGGTGCTATGAGGGTTAAATTCCTGCACTGTATGTGTTACTGGTGATATGAGGGTTAAATCCCTGCACTGTATGTGTTACTGGTGATATGAGGGTTAAATCCCTGCACTGTATGTGTTACTGGTGATATGAGGGTTAAATCCCTGCACTGTATGTGTTACTGGTGATATGAGGGTTAAATCCCGGCACTGTATGTGTTACTGGTGATATGAGGGTTACATCCATGCACTGTATGTGTTACTGGTGATATGAGGGTTAAATCCCTGCACTGTATGTTTTACTGGTGATATGAGGGTTAAATCCATGCACTGTATATGTTACTGGTGATATGAGGGTTAAATCCCTAAACTGTATGTGTTACTGGTGATATGAGGGTTAAATCCCTGCACTGTATGTGTTACTGGTAATAGGAAGGTTAAATCCCTGCACTGTATGTGTTACTGGTGATTTGAGGGTTAAATCCCTGCACTGTATGTTTTACTGGTGATATGAGGGTTAAATCTCAGTACTCTATGTGTTACTGGTGCTATGAGGGTTAAATCCATGCACTTTATATATTACTGGTGCTTTGAGGGTTAAATCCCTGCACTGTATGTGTTACTTGTTGTGATATGTTGGTTAATTATCTGTACTGTATGTGTTACTGGTGATATGAGGGTTAAATCCCTCAACTGTATGTGTTACTGGTGATATGAGGGTTAAATTACTGTACTGTATATGTTACTGGTGATATGAGGGTTAAATCCCTGTACTGTATGTGTTACTAATGATATTAGGGTTAAATCTCTGCACTGTATGTGTTACTGGTGATATGAGGGTTAAATCCCTGCACTGTATGTGTTACTGGTGCTATGAGAGTTAAATCCATGCACTGTATATGTTACTGGTGCTTTGAGGGTTAAATCCCTGCACTGTATGTGCTACTGGTGATATGAGGGTTAAATCCCTGCACTGTATGTGTTACTGGTGATATGAAGGGTAAATCCCTGTACTGTATGTGTTACTGTTGATTTGAGGGTTAAATCCCTGCCCTGTATGTGTTACTTGTTATATGAGGGTTAATTCCCTGCACTGTATGTGTTACTAGCGATATGTGGGTTAATTCTCTGTACTGTATGTGTTACTGGTGATATGAGGGTTAAATCCATGCACTGTATATGTTACTGGTGATATGAGGGTTAAATTCCTGTACTGTATGTGTTACTGGTGCTAAGAGGGTTAAATCCCTGCACTGTATGTGTTACTGGTGATATGAGGGTTAAATCCCTACACTGTAAATGTTACTGGTGCTAAGAGGGTCAAATCTCTGTGCTGTCTGTGTTACTGGTGCTAAGAGGGTTAAATCCCTGTACTATATATGTTACTGGTGATGTGGGGGTTAAATATCTGCACTGTATGTGTTACTGGTCATGTGAGGCTTAAATCCCTGCACTGTATGTGTTACTGGCTATATGAGGGTTAACTCCCTGAACTGTATATATTACTGGTGCTATGAGGGTTAACTCTCTGTACTGTATATGTTACTGGTGATATGAGGTTTAAATTCCTGTACTAAATGTGTTACTGGGGCTATGAGGGTTAAATCCATGTACTGTATGTGTTATTGGTGCTATAAGGGTTAAATCCCTGCACTGTATGTGTTACTGGTGATATGAGGGTTAAATCCCTGTACTGTATGTGTTACTGGTGATATGAGGGTTAAATCCCTGCACTGTATGTGTTACTGGTGATATGAGGGTTAAATTCCTGTACTGTATGTGTTACTGGTGATATGAGGGTTAAGTCCCTGCACTGTATGTGTTACTGGTGATATGAGGGTTAAATCCCTGCACAGTATATGTTACTTGTAATATGAGGGTTAAATCCCTGCACTGTATGTGTTACTGGTGATATGAGGGTTAAATTCCTGTACTGTATGTGTTACTGGTGATATGAGGGTTAAATCCCTGCACTGCAAATGTTACTGGTGATATGAGGGTTAATACTCGGTACTGTATATGTTACTGGTGATATGAGGGTTAAATCCCTGCACTGTATGTATTACTGGTGCTATGAGGGTTAAATCCATGCACTGTATATGTTACTGGTGATATGAGGGTTAAATTCCTGTACTGTATGTGTTACTGGTGATATGAGGGTTAAATTCCTGTACTGTATGTGTTACTGGTGATATGAGGGTTAAATCCCTACACTGTAAATGTTACTGGTGCTAAGAGGGTCAAATCTCTGTACTGTCTGTGTTACTGGTGCTAAAAGAGTTAAATCCCTGTACTATATATGTTACTGGTGATGTGGGGGTTAAATCTCTGCACTGTATGTGTTACTGGTCATTTGAGGCTTAAATCCCTGCACTGTATGTGTTACTGGCTATATGAGGGTTAACTCCCTGAACTGTATATATTACTGGTGCTATGAGGGTTAACTCTCTGTACTGTATATGTTACTGTTGATATGAGGTTTAAATTCCTGTACTAAATGTGTTACTGGGGCTATGAGGGTTAAATTCATGTACTGTATGTGTTACTGGTGCTATAAGGGTTAAATCCCTGCACTGTATGTGTTACTGGTGATATGAGGGTTAAATCTCTGTACAGTATATGTTACTGGTGATATGAGGGTTAAATACCTGAACTGTATGTGTTACTGGTAATATGAGGGTTACATCTCTTTACTGTATGTGTTACTGGTGCTGAGGATTAAATCCCTGCACTGTATATGTTAATGGTGATATGAGGGTTAAATCCCTGCACTGTATGGTATATGTCACTGGTGATATGAGGGTTAAATCCCTGCACTGTACAGTATATGTCACTGGTGATATGAGGGTTAAATCCCTGCACTGTACAGTATATGTCACTGGTGATATGAGGGTTAAATCCCTGCACTGTACAGTATATGTTACTGGTGATATGATGATTAAATCCCTGCACTGTACAGTATATGTCACTGGTGATATGAGTGTTAAATCCCTGCACTGTATGTGTTACTGGTGATATGAGAGTTAAATCCCTGCACTGTATGTGTTACTGGTTATATGAGGGTTAAATCCCTGCACTGTATGTGTTACTGGTGATATGAGAGTTAAATCCCTGCACTGTATGTGTTACTGGCTATATGAGGGTTAAATCCCTGCACTGTATGTGTTACTGGTGATATGAGAGTTAAATCCCTGCACTGTATGTGTTACTGGTTATATGAGGGTTAATTCCCTGCACTGTATGTGTTACTGGTGATATAAGGGTTAACTTCCTGCACTGTATGTGTTACTGGTGATGTGAGGGTTAAATCCCTGTACTGTTTGTGTTACTGGTGCTATAAGGGTTAAATTCCTGCACTGTATGTGTTACTGGTGATATGAGGGTTAAATTCTTGCACTGTATGTGTTACTGGTGATATGAGGGTTAAATTCTTGCACTGCGTGTGTTACTGGTGATATGAGGGTTACATCCCTGTACTGTATGTGTTACTGGTGATATGAGGGTTAAATCTCTGTACTGTATGTGTTACTGGGGATATGAGGGTTAATTCCCTGCACTGTATGTGTTATTGGTGATACGAGGGTTAAATCCCTGTACTGTATGTGTTACTGGTGATATGAGGGTTAAATCTCTGTACTGTATGTGTTACTGGTGATATGATGGTTAAGTCCCTACACTGTATATGTTACTGGTGATATGAGGGTTAATTCCCTGCACTGTATGTGTTACTGGTGACATGAGGGTTAAATCCCTGCACTGTATGTGTTACTGGTTATATGAGGGTTAAATCCCTGTACTGTATATGTTACTGGTGATATGAGGGTTAAATCCCTGCACTGTATGTGTTACTGGTGATAAGAGAGTTAAATTCCTGCACTGTATATGTTAATGGATATATGAGGGTCAAATCCTTGCACTGTATGTGTTAATGGTGATATGAGGGTTAAAATCATGCACTGTATGTGTTACTGGTGATATGAGGGTTAAATCCCTGTACTGTATATGTTACTGGTGATATGAGGGTTAAATCCCTGCACTGTATGTGTTACTGGTGATATCTGGGTTAAATCCCTGCACTGTATGTGTTACTGGTTATATGAGGGTTAAATTCCTGTACTGTTTATTTTACTGGTGCTATGAGAGTTAAATTCCTGCACTGTGTATGTTACCGGTGATTTGAGGGTTAAATCACTGTACTGTATATGTTACTGGTGATATGAGGGTTAAATCCCTGCACTGTATATGTTAAAGGTGATATGAGGGTTAAGTCCCTACACTGTATATGTTACTGGTGATATGAGGGTTAAATCCCTGCACTGTATGTGTTACTGGTGACATGAGGGTTAAATCCCTGCACTGTATGTGTTACTGGTTATATGAGGGTTAAATCCCTGTACTGTATATGTTACTGGTGATATGAGGGTTAAATCCCTGCACTGTATGTGTTACTGGTGATAAGAGAGTTAAATTCCTGCACTGTATATGTTAATGGATATATGAGGGTCAAATCCTTGCACTGTATGTGTTAATGGTGATATGAGGGTTAAAATCATGCACTGTATGTGTTACTGGTGATATGAGGGTTAAATCCCTGTACTGTATATGTTACTGGTGATATGAGGGTTAAATCCCTGCACTGTATGTGTTACTGGTGATATCTGGGTTAAATCCCTGCACTGTATGTGTTACTGGTTATATGAGGGTTAAATTCCTGTACTGTTTATTTTACTGGTGCTATGAGAGTTAAATTCCTGCACTGTGTATGTTACCGGTGATTTGAGGGTTAAATCACTGTACTGTATATGTTACTGGTGATATGAGGGTTAAATCCCTGCACTGTATATGTTAAAGGTGATATGAGGGTTAAATCCCTGCAATGTATGTGTTACTGGTGATATGAAGGTTAAATCACTGTACTGTATTTGTTACTGGTGATATGAGGGTTAAATACCTGCCCTGTATGTGTTAAAAGTGATATGAGAGTTAAATCCCTGCAATGTATGTGTTACTGGTGATATGAGGGTTAAATCCCTTCACTGTTTCTGTTACTGGGGATATGATGGTTAAATCCCTGCACTGTTTGTGTTACTGGTGATATGAGGGTTAAATCCCTGAACTGTATGTGTTACTGGTAATATGAGGGTTAAATCTCTGTACAGTATATGTTACTGGTGATATGAGGGTTATATACCTGAACTGTATGTGTTACAGGTAATATGAGGGTTAAATCTCTGTACTGTATATGTTACTGGTGATATGAGGGTTATATACCTGAACTGTATGTGTTACTGGTAATATGAGGGTTACATCTCTTTACTGTATGTGTTACTGGTGCTGAGGGTTAAATCCCTGCACTGTATATGTTAATGGTGATATGAGGGTTAAATCCCTGCACTGTACAGTATATGTCACTGGTGATATGAGGGTTAAATTCCTGCACTGTACAGTATATGTCACTGGTGATATGAGGGTTAAATCCCTGCACTGTACAGTATATGTCACTGGTGATATGAGGGTTAAATCCCTGCACTGTACAGTATATGTTACTGGTGATATGATGGTTAAATCCCTGCACTGTACAGTATATGTCACTGGTGATATGAGGGTTAAATCCCTGCACTGTATGTGTTACTGATGATATGAGGGTTAAATCCCTGCATTGTATGTGTTACTGGTGATAAGAGGGTTACATTCCTTCACTGTATATGTTACTGGCTATATGAGGGTCAAATCCTTGCACTGGTGTATTAAGGGTTAAATCTCTTTACTGTATGTGTTACAGGTGATATGAGGGTTAAATCCCTGCACTGTATATGTTACTGGTGATTTGAGGGTTAAATCCCTGTACTGTATGTGTTACTGATAATATGAGGGTTACATCTCTTTACTGTATGTGTTACTGGTGCTGAGGGTTAAATCCCTGCACTGTATATGTTAATGGTGATATGAGGGTTAAATCCCTGCACTGTACAGTATATGTCACTGGTGATATGAGGGTTAAATCCCTGCAATGTACAGTATATGTCACTGGTGATATGAGGGTTAAATCCCTGCACTGTATATGTCACTGGTGATATGAGAGTTAAATCCCTGCACTGTACAGTATAGGTCACTGGTGATATGAGAGTTAAATCCCTGCACTGTATGTGTTACTGGTTATATGAGGGTTAAATCCCTGCACTGTATATGTTACTGGTGCTATGAGGGTTAAATCCCTGCACTGTATGTGTTACTGGTTATATGAGGGTTAAATCCCTGCACTGTATCTGTTACTGGTTATATGAGGGTTAAATTCCTGCACTGTATGTGTTACTGGTGATATGAGGGTTAAATCCCTGTACTATATATGTTACTGGTGATATGAGGGTTAAATCCCTGCACTGTATGTGTTACTGGTAATATGAGGGTTAAATCTCTGTATTGTATGTGTTACTGGTGATATGAGGGTTAAATCCCTGTACTGTATGTGTTACTGGTTATATGAGGGTTAAATCCCTGCACTGTATGTGTTACTGGTTATATGAGGGTTAAATTCCTGCACTGTATGTGTTACTGGTGATATGAGGGTTAAATCCCTGTACTATATATGTTACTGGTGATATGAGGGTTAAATCCCTGCACTGTATGTGTTACTGGTGATATGAGGGTTAAATCCCTGCACTGTATGTGTTACTGGTTATATGAGGGTTAAATTCCTGCACTGTATGTGTTACTGGTGATATGAGGGTTAAATCCCTGCACTGTATGTGTTACTGGTGATATGAGGGTTAAATCCCTGCACCGTATGTGTTACTGGTGATATGAGGGTTAAATCCCTGCACCGTATGTGTTACTGGTGATATGAGGGTTAAATCCCTGTACTGTATGTGTTACTGGTGATATGAGGGTTAAATTCCTGCACTGTATGTTACTGGTGATAAGAGGGTTAAATTCCTTCACTGTATGTTACTGGTGATAAGAGGGTTAAATTCCTTCACTGTATATGTTACTGGCTATATGAGGGTCAAATCCTTGCACTGGTGATATAAGTGTTAAAATCCTGCACCATGGGGCCTATCTATTTAAGCTCCTAATAGAGCTTGATGCCCCATGTTTCTGACGAGCCTACAGGCTCGCCAGAAACAGCAGTTATGAGGCAGCGGTCACAAAGACCGTTACTCCATGACCATGTTCGTCTGCTCTGAGCAGGCGGACAGACATCGCCGGAAATCAACCTGATCGAGTACGATCGGGTTGATTGACACCTCCCTGCTGGCGGCCCATTGGCTGCAAGTCTGCAGGGCGCGGTGTTGCATCAGCAGCTCTTGTGAGCTGATTTAGTACAAAATAGCAGGAGCACTACACTAATGGAAAAGGAACGCTCTATTTTATGATTGAATATATACACAGTATATTTAGGTTAATTACCAATGGTGTACAATTTGTATACCTGAATTGCATATAGCTGTGTGTATTTATTAAGTTCCTGTTTTTATTTAGTGGGTATATATCTATATACCCAGAGAGCTTGAGTGCTTGTGCATGAAACAACACTAGTCACGAATATAATCTGTATCAAAGAGGATAGAGACTAAAAGAATGCACTTGGGTAGCAGTTCTGTTCCATATAAATAACATTAAGACTCATGAGAATCTTAAACAACCACTGCAGGTCAAGGGTTGAGAGAAAAATTAAAACATAACTTTTATTGACTTGACGTTCATTAAAAAATGTGTACTGTGTAAGTGTGTGTGTTTTAAAAACACATAGCAACTTTACTTATAATGAAAGTGGCTTTAGATATTGATTAAGTAAATTTCCTTGGACTTGGAATATTCTTCAGGAGTATAAGTATCTCTCTAGTTGGTAATATCTATTTGTCAAGTAACAAGTTGGCTTGTATCCTTTAATATTATACACCACTTGGGTATTCAAAATCCCCACATGCCATTGATAGTGTATCAAAATAAGTGACCTTGTGAAAGAGATAACTGTATGATTGTTGTCTGTGTGATGCACAGTTAATAAGTATCTAAATATGTGTTTATTGTTTTACACTATCAAGATAGATTAGTCTCTATATAGAGAGAATTCATACCGTTCATTTAGTTGCTAGATCTCTAATAGTTGTGAATTCTAAGTACGAATTGTATTCACTATTGGTATTTCTATTATTGACAATTATATTATTACATTTGTTGTTAATATGAATTTGTTATTCACTGTTCCATTCTATCATTCAATGGGATAACAGAATCACTTGAGATATTTTTTCCCAGTTTTGATAAGTATTCAGATCTTGGACAATTAAGAAACACTTGTTCTTAGTTTTGATCTGTATTCTGTACTTAGATAATTAGTGCAACACAGTTTTTAGTTGTTTTTGATTGGTATGTGGCATGTAAAGGTGCTTGGTGTACTTTTGGCACAACTTGTTTTTATAAATTTCTAGTTTGTGCTATTCAGTTATAAGTGGTGTTAGTATTTTACCACTTTAGAAATTTACTTGAGTACTTGGAGCTTATACTTGTATATAGTTGATGCGTTACTATAAAATAGGATTGTCATCTATATGTAATATAGAGCTGAGGGTGTAATATTTCAGACAATCTGTATAGGGCAGTATAATGTTTTTATAATCTCAGTATCTGACTGCTTTGTTATGCTGCATGTGCTATATAAGCAGCATGACTTCTAGATTTAGATATAACTGTATTATAAACATATCTTGTATGCAGTCAGTAGCATAGTTTTTTTATCAAAGAGGTTTTTCATTTTTAGTTACTCAAGCAACCATAATGGTATGCTGGTTGCTCAGTTTGTATAATATTTCAGATACATATATCTGAAATATTATACAAACTGAGCAACCAGCATACCATTATGGTTGCTTGAGTAACTAAAAATGAAAAACCTCTTTGATAAAAAAAACTTGTTTACACAACAGCAACCGAACCAATAAGTACTATACTAGTATCAAACCAAAGATATGTGTTGCTACTGACTGCATACAAGATATGTTTATAATACAGTTATATCTAAATCTAGAAGTCATGCTGCTTATATAGCACATGCAGCATAACAAAGCAGTCAGATACTGAGATTATAAAAACATTATACTGCCCTATACAGATTGTCTGAAATATTACACCCTCAGCTCTATATTACATATAGATGACAATCCTATTTTATAGTAACGCATCAACTATATACAAGTATAAGCTCCAAGTACTCAAGTAAATTTCTAAAGTGGTAAAATACTAACACCACTTACAACTGAATAACACAAACTAGAAATTTATAAAACAAGTTGTGTCACAAGTACACCAAGCACCTTTACATGCCATATACCAATCAAAAACAACTAAAAACTGTGTTGCACTAATTATCTAAGTACAGAATACAGATCAAAACTAAGAACAAGTGTTTCTTAATTGTCCAAGATCTGAATACTTATCAAAACTGGGAAAAAATATCTCAAGTGATTCTGTTATCCCATTGAATGATAGAATGGAACAGTGAATAACAAATTCATATTAACAACAAATGTAATAATATAATTGTCAATAATAGAAATACCAATAGTGAATACAATTCGTACTTAGAATTCACAACTATTAGAGATCTAGCAACTAAATGAACGGTATGAATTCTCTCTATATAGAGACTATTCTATCTTGATAGTGTAAAACAATAAACACATATTTAGATACTTATTAACTGTGCATCACACAGACAAAAATCATACAGTTATCTCTTTTACAAGGTCACTTATTTTGATACACTATCAATGGCATGTGGGGATTTTGAATACCCAAGTGGTGTATAATATTAAAGGATACAAGCCAACTTGTTATTTGACAAATAGATATTACCAACTAGAGAGATACTTATACTCCTGAAGAATATTCCAAGTCCAAGGAAATTTACTTAATCAATATCTAAAGCCACTTTCATTATAAGTAAAGTTGCTATGTGTTTTTAAAATACACACACTTACACAGTACACATTTTTTAATGAACGTCAAGTCAATAAAAGTTATGTTTTAATTTTTTCTCTCAACCCTTGACCTGCAGTGGTTGTTTAAGGTTCTCATGAGTCTTAATGTTATTTATATGGAACAGAAGTGCTACCCAAGTGCATTCTTTTAGTCTCTATCCTCTTTGATAGAGACTATATTCGTGACTAGCTCTTGTGAGCTACTGGTGCAATGCTGAATACGGAGAGCATATTGCTCTCCGTATTCAGCAAGGTCTGACGGACCTGATCTGCACTGTCTGATCAGGTCCCCAGACATTGTTAAATAGAGGCCTGTATGTGTTACTGGTGATATGAGGGTTCAATCCCTGCACTGTATTTGTTACTGCCAATATGAGGGTTAAAATCATGCACTGTTTGTTTTACTGGTGATGTGAGGGTTAAATCCCTGTACTGTATATGTTACTGGTGATATGAGGGTTAAATCCCTGTACTGTATATGTTACTGCTGATATGAGGGTTAAATCCCTTTACTGTATGTGTTACAGGTGATATCAGGGTTAAATCCCTGCACTGTATATGTTACTGGTGATATGAGGGTTAAATCCCTGCACTGTATATGTTACTGGTGATATGAGGGTTAAATCCCTGCAATGCATGTGTTACTGGTGATATGAGGGTTAAAACCCTGCACTGTATATGTTACTGGTGATATGAGGGTTAAATCCCTGCACTGTATGTTACTGGTGATATGAGGGTTAAATCCCTGTACTGTATATGTTACTGGTGATATGAGGGTTAAATCCCTGCACTGTATATGTTACTGGTGATATGAGGGTTAAATCCCTGCAATGTATGTGTTACTGGTGATATGAGGGTTAAAACCCTGCACTGTATATGTTACTGGTGATATGAGGGTTAAATCCCTGCACTGTATGTTACTGGTGATATGAGGGTGAAATCCCTGCACTGTTTGTGTTACTGGGGATATAAGGGTTAAATTCCTGCACTGTATATGTTACTGACTATATTAGGGCTAAATCCCTGCACTGTATGTGTTACTGGTTATATCAGGGTTAAATATCAGTACTGTATAATTTACTGGTGCTATGAGGGTTAATTTACCTGCACTGTATATGTTACTGGTGATATGAGGGTGAAATCCCTGAACTGTATGTGTTAGTGGTAATATGAGGGTTAAATCTCTGTACTGTATATGTTACTGGTGATATGAGGGTTAAATCCCTGAACTGTATGTGTTACTGGTAATATGAGGCTTAAATCTCTGTACTGTATGTGTTACTGGTGCTGAGGGTTAAATCCCTGCACTGTATATGTTACTGGTGCTGAGGGTTAAATCCCTGCACTGTATGTGTTACTGTTGATATGAGGGTTAAATCCCAGCACTGTATATGTTACTGGTTATATGAGGGTTAAATCCCTGCACTGTATGTGTTACTGGTGCTGAGGGTTAAATCCCTGCACTGTATGTGTTACTTGTGATATGAGGGTTAAATCCCTGCACTGTATATGTTACTGGTTATATGAGGGTTAAATCCCTGCACTGTATGTGTTACTGGTGCTGAGTGTTAAATCCCTGCACTGTTTGTGTTACTGGTGACATGAGGGTTAAATTCCTGCACTGTATATGTTACTGGCTATATGAGGGTTAAATCCCTGCACTGTATGTGTTACTGGTTATATCAGGGTTAAATATCAGTACTGTATAATTTACTGGTGCTATGAGGGTTAATTTACCTGCACTGTATATGTTACTGGTGATATGAGGGTTAAATCCCTGAACTGTATGTGCTACTGGTAATATGAGGGTTAAATCTCTGTACTGTATATGTTACTGGTGATATGATGGTTAAATCCCTTAACTGTATGTGTTACTGGTAATATGAGGATTAAATCTCTGTACTTTATGTGTTACTGGTGATATGAAGGTTAATTCCCTGGCCTGCACTGTATGTGTTACTGGTGCTGAGGGTTAAATCCCTGCACTGTATGTGTTACTGGTGCTAAGGGTTAAATCCCTGCACTGTATATGTTACTGGTGATATGAGGGTTAAATCCCTGCAATGTATGTGTTACTGGTAATATGAGGGTTAAATCCTAGCACTGTATGTGTTACTGGTGATATGAGGGTTTGATCTCTGTACTGTATGTGTTACTGTTGATATGAGGGTTAAAACCCTGTACTGTATGTGTTACTGGTGATATGAGGGTTAAATCCCTGTACTGTATGTGTTACTGGTGATATGAGGGTTAAATCCCTGCACTGTATGCGTTACTGGTGCTATAAGGGTTAAATCCCTGTACTGTATGTGTTACTGGTGATATGAGGCTTAAATCCCTGTACTGTATATGATACTGATGCTATGAGGGTTAAATCCCTGCAATGTATGTGTTACTGGTGATATGAGGGTTAAATCCCTGCACTGTATGTGTTACTGGTGATATGAGGGTTAAATCCCTGCACTGCTTCTGTTACTGGGGATATGAGGGTTAAAGGGACATTAAACCCACATTTTTTCTTTCATGATTTAGAAAGATAATGCAATTTTAAACATCTTTCTAATTTACTTCTGTTATCTAATTTGTTTTATTCTCATATACTCTCAAATATTATTTGCTGAAAAGCATATCTAGATATGCTCAGTAGCTGCTGATTGGTTGCTGCACATAGAAGCCTCGTGTGATTGGCTCACCCATGTGCATTGCTTTTTCTTCAACTAAGGATATCTAAAAAATGAAGCAAAATAAATAATAGAAGTAAATTGTAATGTTGTTTAAATTTTTATTCTCTATCTGAATCATGAAAGAAAGATTTTGGGTTTAGTGGCCCTTTAAATCCCTGCACTGTTTCTGTTACTGGTGATATGAGGGTTAAATCCCTGCACTGTATGTTACTGGTGATATGAGGGTTAAATCCCTGCACTGTTTGTGTTACTGGTGATATGAGGGTTAAATTCCTGCACTGTATGTGTTACTGGTGATATGAGGGTTAAATCTCTGTACTGTATATGTTACTGGTGATGTGAGGGTTAAATCCCTGAACTGTATGTGTTACTGGTAATATGAGGGTTAAATCCCTGAACTGTATGTGTTACTGGTGATATGAGGGTTAAATCCCTCAACTGTATGTGTTACTGGTAATATAAGGGTTAAATCTCTGTACTGTATGAGTTACTGGTGCTGAGGGTAAAATCCCTGCACTGTATGTGTTACTGGTGATATGAGGGTTAAATCTCTGCACTGTATGTATTACTGTTGATGGGAGGGTTAAATCTATGCACTGTATGTGTTACTGGTGATATAAGGGTTAATTACCTGCACTGTATATGTTACTTGTGATATGAGGGTTAAATCCATGCACTGTATGTGTTACTGGTTATATGAGGGTCAATTCCCTGCACTGTATGTGTTACTGGTGATATGAGGGTTAACTTCCTGCACTGTATGTGTTACTGGTGATATGAGGGTTAATTCCCTGTACTGTATGTTTTACTGGTTATATGAGTGTTAAATCCCTGCACTGTATGTGTTACTGGTGATATAAGGGTTAATTACTTGCACTGTATATGTTACTGGTGATATGAGGGTTAAATCCCTGTACTATATGTGTTACTGGTGATATGAGGGTTAAATCCCTGCACTGTGCCACTGTATGTGTTACTGGTACAATGATGGTTAAATCCCTGCACTGTATGTGTTACTGGTGCTATGAGGGTTAAATCCCTGCACTGTATGTGTTACTGGTGATATCTGGGTTAAATTCCTGCACTGTATTTGTTACTGGCAATTTGAGGGTTAAAACCCTGCACTGTTTGTGTTACTGGTGATGTGAGGGTTAAATCCCTGTACTATATATGTTACTGGTGATATGAGGGTTAAATCCCTGCACTGTATGTGTTACTGGTGATATCTGGGTTAAATTCCTGCACTGTATTTGTTACTGGCAATTTGAGGGTTAAAACCCTGCACTGTTTGTGTTACTGGTGATGTGAGGGTTAAATCCCTGTACTATATATGTTACTGGTGATATGAGGGTTAAATCCCTGCACTGTATGTGTTACTGGTGATATCTGGGTTAAGTCCCTGCACTGTATATGTTACTGGTGATATGAGGGTTAAATCACTGTACTGTATATGTTACTGGTGATATGAGGGTTAAATTCCTGCACTGTATATGTTACTCTTGATATGAGGGTTAAATCCCTGCACTGTATGTGTTACTGGTTATATGAGGGTTAAATTCCTTTACTGTTTATTTTACTGGTGCTCTGAGGGTTAAATTCCTGCACTGTGTATGCTACTGGTGATTTGAGGGTTAAATCACTGTACTGTATTTGTTACTGGTGATATGAGGGTTAAATTCCTGCACTGTATATGTTACTGGTGATATGAGGGTTAAATCCCTGCACTCTATGTGTTACTGGGGATATGAGGGTTAAATCCCTGCACTGTATGTTACTGGTGATATGAGGTTTAAATCCCTGCACTGTTTGTGTTACTGGTTATATCAGGGTTAAATCTCAGTACTGTATAATTTACTGGTGCTATGAGGGTTAATTTACCTGCACTGTATATGTTACTGGTGATATGAGGGTTAAATCCCTGAACTGTATGTGTTACTGGTAATATGAGGGTTAAATCTCTGTACTGTATATGTTACGGGTGATATGAGGTTAAATCCCTGAACTGTATTTGTTACTGGTAGTATGAGGGTTAAATCTCTGTACTGTATATGTTACTGTTTATATGAGGGTTAATTCCCTGCACTGTATGTGTTACTGGTGCTGAGGGTTAAATCTCTGCACTGTATATGTTACTGGTGATATGAGGGTTAAATCCCTGCACTGTATATGTTACTGGTGATATGAGGGTTAAATCCCTGCACTGTATGTGTTGCTGGTGATATGAGGGTTAAATCCCTGCACTGTTTGTTACTGGTGATATGAGGGTTAAATCCCTGCACTGTTTGTTACTGGTGATATGAGGGTTAAATCCCTGCACTGTACAGTATATGTCACTGGTAATATGAGGGTTACATTCCTGTACTGTATATGTTACTGGTGATATTAGGGTTAAATCCCTGCACTGTTTCTGTTACTGGTGATATGAGGGTTAAATCTCTGTACTGTTTGTGTTACTGGTGCTGAGGGTTAAATCCCTACACTGTATATGTTACTGGTTATATGAGGGTTAAATCCCTGCACTGTTTGTGTTACTGGTGATATGAGGGTTAAATTCCTGCACTGTATGTGTTACTGGTGATATGAGGGTTAAATCCCTGTACTGTATGTGTTACTGGTGATATGAGGGTTAAATCTCTGTACTGTATATGTTACTGGTGATGTGAGGGTTAAATCCCTGAACTGTATTTGTTACTGGTAATATGAGGGTTAAATCCCTGAACTGTATGTGTTACTGGTAATATAAGGGTTAAATCTCTGTACTGTATGTGTTACTGGTGCTGAGGGTAAAATCCCTGCACTGTATGTGTTACTGGTGATATGAGGGTTAAATCTCTGCACTGTATGTGTTACTGTTGATGGGAGGGTTAAATCCCTGCACTGTATGTGTTACTGGTGATATAAGGGTTAATTACCTGCACTTTATATGTTAATTGTGATATGAGGGTTAAATCCATGCACTGTATGTGTTACTGGTTATATGAGGGTTAATTCCCTGCACATTATGTGTTACTGGTGATATAAGGGTTAATTACTTGCACTGTATATGTTACTGGTGATATGAGGGTTAAATCCCTGTACTATATGTGTTACTGGTGATATGAGGGTTAAATCCCTGCACTGTATGTGTTACTGGTACAATGATGGTTAAATCCCTGCACTGTATGTGTTACTGGTGATATCTGGGTTAAATTCCTGCACTGTATTTGTTACCGGCAATTTGAGGGTTAAAATCCTGCACTGTTTTTGTAACTGGTGATGTGAGGGTTAAATCCCTGTACTATATATGTTACTGGTGATATGAGGGTTAAATCCCTGCACTTTATGTGTTACTGGTGATATCTGGGTTAAGTCCCTGCACTGTATATGTTACTGGTGATATGAGGGTTAAATTCCTGTACTGTTTATTTTACTGGTGCTATGAAGGTTAAATTCCTGCACTGTGTATGCTACTGGTGATTTGAGGGTTAAATCACTGTACTGTATATGTTACTGGTGATATGAGGGTTAAATTCCTGCACTGTATATGTTACTGGTGATATGAGGGTTAAATCCCTGCACTGTATGTGTTACTGGTTATATGAGGGTTAAATTCCTGTACTGTTTATTTTACTGGTCCTATGAGGGTTAAATTCCTGCACTGTGTATGCTACTGGTGATTTGAGGGTTAAATCACTGTACTGTATTTGTTACTGGTGATATGAGGGTTAAATTCCTGCACTGTATATGTTACTGGTGATATGAGGGTTAAATCCCTGCACTGTATGTGTTACTGGGGATATGAGGGTTAAATCCCTGCACTGTTTGTTACTGGTGATATGAGGGTTAAATCCCTGCACTGTATGTGTTACTGGTGATATGAAGGTTACATTCCTGCACTGTATGTGTTACTGGTTATATCAGGGTTAAATCTCAGTACTGTATAATTTACTGGTGCTATGAGGGTTAATTTACCTGCACTGTATATGTTACTGGTGATATGAGGGTTAAATCCCTGAACTGTATGTGTTACTGGTAATATGAGGGTTTAATCTCTGTAGTGTATATGTTACGGGTGATATGAGGGTTAAATCCCTGAACTGTATGTGTTACTGGTAGTATGAGGGTTAAATCTCTGTACTGTATATGTTACTGTTTATATGAGGGTTAATTCCCTGCACTGTATGTGTTACTGGTGCTGAGGGTTAAATCGCTGCACTGTATATGTTACTGGTGATATGAGGGTTAAATCCCTGCACTGTATGTTACTGGTGATATGAGGGTTAAATCCCTGCACTGTATGTGTTGCTGGTGATATGAGGGTTAAATCCCTGCACTGTATGTTACTGGTGATATGAGGGTTAAATCCCTGCACTGTACAGTATATGTCACTGGTGATATGAGGGTTAAATTCCTGTACTGTATATGTTACTGGTGATATTAGGGTTAAATCCCTGCACTGTTTATGTTACTGGTGATATGAGGGTTAAATCTCTGTACTGTTTGTGTTACTGGTGCCGAGGGTTAAATCCCTACACTGTATATGTTACTGGTTATATGATGGTTAAATCCCTGCACTGTTTCTGTTACTGGTGATATGAGGGTTAAATCCCTGAACTGTATATGTTACTGGTTATATGAGGGTTAAATCCCTGCACTGTTTCTGTTACTGGTGATATCAGGATTAAATCTCTGTACTGTATGTGTTATTGGTGCTGAGCGTTAAATCCCTGCACTGTATATGTTACTGGTGATATGAGGGTTAAATCCCTGCACTGTATATGTTACTGGTGATATGAGGGTTAAATCCCTGCACTGTTTCTGTATATGTCACTGGTGATATGAGGGTTAAATCCCTGCACTCTATGAGTTACTGGTGATATGAGGGTTAAATCCCTGCACTGTATATGTTACTGGTGATATGAGGGTTAAATTCCTGCACTGTATATGTTACTGGCTATATGAGGGTTAAATCCCTGCACTGTAAGTGTTACTGGTTATATCAGGGTTAAATCTCAGTACTGTATAATTTACTGGTGCTATAATGGTTAATTTACCTGCACTGTGTATGTTACTGGTGATATGTGGGTTAAATCCCTGAACTGTATGTGTTACTGGTAATATGAGGGTTAAATCTCTGCACTGTATATGTTACTGGTGATATGAGGGTTAAATCCCTGCACTGTATGTGTTACTGGTGATATGTGGGTTAAATCCCTGAACTGTATGTGTTACTGGTAATATGAGGGTTAAATCTCTGCACTGTATATGTTACTGGTGATATGAGGGTTAAATCCCTGCACTGTATATGTTACTGGTGATATGAGGGTTAAATCCCTGCACTGTATGTGTTACTGGCAATATGAGGGTTAAAATCCTGCACTGTATATGTTACTGGTGATATGAGGGTTAAATCCCTGCACTGTATGTGTTACTGGTGATATGAGGGTTAAATCCCTGCACTGTATATGTTACTGGTGATATGAGGGTTAAATCCCTGCAATGTATGTGTTACTGGTAGTGTGAGGGTTAAATCCATGCACTGTATATGTTACTGGTGATTTGAGGGTTAGATTCCTGTACTGTATATGTTACTGGTGCTTTGAGGGTTAAATCCCTGCACTGTATCTGTTACTGGTAATATGAGGGTTAAATCCCTACACTGTATCTGTTACTGGTAATATGAGGGTTAAATCCCTACACTGTATGTGTTACTGGTGATATAAGGGTTAAATCCCTTCATTGTATGCGTTACTGGTGCTGTGAGGGTTAAATCCCTGCACTGTATGCGTTACTGATGCTATGAGGGTTAAATTCCTCTACTGTATGTTACTGGCAATATGAGGGTTAAATCTCTACACTATATGTGTTACTGGTGATATAAGGGTTAAATCCCTTCATTGTATGCGTTACTGGTGCTATGAGGGTTAAATCCCTGCACTGTATGCGTTACTGGTGCTATGAGGGTTAAATTCCTGTACTGTATGTTACTGGCAATATGAGGGTTAAAATCCTGCACTTGATTTGTTACTGGTGATATGAGGGTTAAATCCCTGCACTGTATATGTTACTGGTGATATGAGGGTTAAATCCCTGCACTGTATATGTTACTGGTGCTGAGGGTTAAATCCCTGCCCTGTATATGTTACTGGTGATATGAGGGTTAAATCCCTGCACTGTATGTGTTACTGGCAATATGAGGGTTAAAATCCTGCACTGTATA
This sequence comes from Bombina bombina, assembly GCF_027579735.1. Taxonomy (NCBI): domain Eukaryota; kingdom Metazoa; phylum Chordata; class Amphibia; order Anura; family Bombinatoridae; genus Bombina; species Bombina bombina. Next base: position 198,565,614 of record NC_069505.1, on the reverse strand, counting down.
TGTTACTGGTGATATGAGGGTTAAATCCCTGCACTGTATGTGTTACTGGTGATATGAGGGTTAAATCCCTACACTGTATATGTTACTGGTGATATGAGGGTTAAATCGCTGCAATGTATGTGTTACTGGTAGTATGAGGGTTAAATCCATGCACTGTATATGTTACTGGTGATTTGAGGGTTAGATTCCTGTACTGTATATGTTACTGGTGCTTTGAGGGTTAAATCCCTGCACTGTATCTGTTACTGGTAATATGAGGGTTAAATCCCTACACTGTATGTGTTACTGGTGATATAAGGGTTAAATCCCTTCATTGTATGCGTTACTGGTGCTGTGAGGGTTAAATCCCTGCACTGTATGCGTTACTGATGCTATGAGGGTTAAATTCCTCTACTGTATGTTACTGGCAATATGAGGGTTAAATCCCTACACTGTATGTGTTACTGGTGATATAAGGGTTAAATCCCTTCATTGTATGCATTACTGGTGCTATGTGGGTTAAATCCCTGCACTGTATGCGTTACTGGTGCTATGAGGGTTAAATTCCTGTACTGTATGTTACTGGCAATATGAGGGTTAAAATCCTGCACTTGATTTGTTACTGGTGATATGAGGGTTTAATCCCTGCACTGTATATGTTACTGGTGATATGAGGGTTAAATCCCTGCACTGTATATGTTACTGGTGCTGAGGGTTAAATCCCTTCACTGTATATGTTACTGGTGATATGAGGGTTAAATCCATGCACTGTATATGTTACTGGTGATATGAGGGTTAAATCCCTTCACTGTATATGTTACTGGTGATATGAGGGTTAAATCCATGCACTGTATATGTTACTGGTGATATGAGGGTTAAATCCCTGCACTGTATGTTACTGGTGATATGAGGGTTAAATCCCTGCACTGTATGTGTTACTGGTGCTGAGGGTTAAATCCCTGCACTGTATGTGTTACTGGTGATATGAGGGTTAAATCCCTGCACTGTATGTGTTACTGGTGATATGAGGGTTAAATCCCTGCACTGTATGTGTTACTGGTGCTATGAGGGTTAAATCCATGCACTGTATGTGTTACTGGCAATATGAGGGTTAAAATCCTGACCACCAGACACATGAGCACTGCTGGACTATTTACCATCAGGGGTTACTGTAGATTTTGTATGTAGGTTACTTACTATAAATAAATCAAGAACAAGGCAGATCTGACTGATTTATAGTCTTCGCACCCTGCATTATATGGCACCACTCTCCCAGAGTGCTCTGCTGCTGGGGAACCTCCTCGGAATATGTCAAGTCATATTTAGGCTAAAACACGAGTTCATGAATATTTCAGCTGTTACACACATTTCTCTTCATTAATAAGAAAAACCTTTATTTTTTTAAAAGCAAAACAGCTTTTTTCAGAGCCCCGCGCAGCACCGCGTACACCATGCAGCGAAAGGGTTTACGTGCTACGGATGTTTTGTGTATCTGGTCTCTCCTTGCGTATAACTCACATTTTGTTATTTATATCAGTGATATAATGCATCCAGCTTGTAGGATATGATCTGCCAGTGAATTCTCCGTGACCCAAATATCGGCTTACATCTGTAGTCATTAAGGAAAGGCTTATACCTAATTAGACTTAAAGAGCAGTAGAATTGTTCTTGCCCAGTGCTGCTGCTGGGAATGTCTGATCAGACCCCTCTAACGCCGAGATGATCAGATTGCCAGACCTGCCGGCGCATAAACACCTTAGTAGACCGGCTCCTTCACCTCTTTTTGCTCTGGCATTCACATAACACAATTTCTCTTTCTCTGTTTTATATCAATCAAAATATGTCTCAGCTGACTTCGCCCTAAGAACCTCTGACGTTAGAAACCTCCCCGGTGTCCCATCGAAAATAGCTACCTTGTCGAGATTTGCTACCTTGACTTTATTGTGTGAGTTAGGATCTCGCCAACAGGCAGTTACAGGCAATCAGCGCTTGTCGAGATTTGCCACTTGCATCTGCGCGTGTTGGTCATTACATAATCGCATTAAACACATTCCTTTCAAACATATGCGTAGTGCGATTACGTAATTGTGAGCATGCGCAGGCCAAGGTAGCAAATCTCAACAAGGTAGCTAACACTGTCCTCTTGTGACTTCCAGAAATATCTCAGGATGAATCTCGCTCATTTCAGTGGGGTAGATGCATTAGAAGATCATTTATATTAGCGCTGCGGAATCTGCTGGCGCTCTACAAATAACTGATAACAATAATGTCTAGAGATCAATTGTTATAACCAAGTCAGAAGAGTGGTAGGAAAGATTAAACACAAAGGGTGTTTGTTTCTAGATATAACAATCTTAGTCCTTTTATACAGAAAACGATATGTAAAACTGTAATCCCCATGTAAAATATTTAAAAACAATTCCCCATGCCTGCATATAAAAGGGGACCAAATATCAAACTCCCTATTTACAGAAGACATAGGGGCCGATTTATCATGACCCGAATGGGGCCAAATACATCTGTTTCCGTGCAAGCCTTCAAGCTAGCCGGATACAGGAGTTAGGAAGCTCTGAGGAGGCGGACAGCAATCCGCCCGATCGCATACAATCGGGTTGATTGACACCAATTAGCTGCAAATCTGCAGGGGGCGGCATTGCACAAACAGTTCACCAGAACTTCTTGTGCAATGATAAATGCAGACAGCGTATGCTGTCGGTATTTATCGATGTCTGGCGGACATGATCGCTACATCGGATCATGTCCGCCAGACACATGATAAATCGATCCCATAGGAGCAGGCAAGATTGTCCCAATGGGCCAGATTACGAGTGAAGTGCAAATGTTTGCCCACAAGTGATATCGGGTTTTCACGTTCGTTTGGCCTCTTGTGACTTCCAGAAATATATCATGTCGCTCATCTCAGTGGGATAGATGCAATAAAGATAATTTATACTAGTGCTGCAGAATCTGCTGGTGCTCTACAAATAACTGGTCATAATATTTATAAAACGTTGCTGTGAGGCCCATAAAGGATAAAATCCCCTAGGAAACTAGCAGCAGCCTCTGGGTTTGCTTGTGATGCTGATGTGTGGTTAAACTACAGGTTCTACTGCTGCAATACATTAACATTATTGGTTAAATAAGCACTAAAGTCAGAATTAAACTTTCATAATTCAAATTGAGCAGATGACGAGGACCAATGAAACTGAAATGATTATCTGGGGTTGTCATGTTCCTTGTTCAGAGGAGAGTTGCCTGGTATTTCAGGGCAGGACTGACCTTACCTGGCGGGATCAGACTGATATACTTCAGGAAAGTTTTTATCTGTGAAAAGCACAACTGGGCTAAAAGAAGCTACTCTCAGGTGGTAACAGGACCATAGAACAAACCACTGAGCTGCTGTTTGTTCCTGGTAGAACATTTCTCTTTATGTATTTAAATTTTGAAATTTGTCAGAAATAAATCTACTGCTCATTTTAAATTTAGAGTAAGTGCTATTGCATTGTCTTTTTAGAAGCACTTGTTAATTATTCAGGTCTACTGTATTTAAGGGTCCTTTCATTTTACAATTTTTGAATGGATTGACTCCTTGTTTGCTGCACTCTTTTTTTCAGCAGTCAAACCCTCCAGAGCACTTGCCATATATGTAGGATCCAATATGGAGTTATTACTGGAATAGACACAGCTCACCACCGTCAATTTGTTAGCAAATTTTTTTATTGTTCTGCAGGGTCTTGTCTTATCACTTTTGCTGACGTCAATTAGGGAGGTTAGGCTTGTGATGTCTGCACTGTGCACTTCCATTTCTCAGAACTGGAAAATCCTCAATTTTCAGAGTTAGATTACAGGAAAAGGTCACAAAATAAGTAACAAAATTGTATTGTGAATTGTTTTTACTAACAACAAGGAAGTCCTGAGCACTCAAGGGCAAAGATAAAAAGTGAACTTTATTCATCAAAAGTTAAAAAGTCCATAGACATGCTGGATGACAAGGAGTACAATCCTGACGTGTTTTGCGCCTTCAACTGTGCTTATTCATAGGAAATAAAATGTGAGCTTTATTAATTTCAGTTTATTTTGTATGTAAAATGTTAGTAATGTAACTGTGTATCACTATTTTGAATGTATCACCAACATGAGCTACTAGACAATAAATACACAATAGGGTCTCTACAGTAAACACAACACCTTTGCCTTGTGTGGGGTGCAGAAAGCTTTACTTGTCATCTCTAAAGTCAACGGCCTGAGAGGAACTCAGAAATGGTCTCTCACTCTTCACTATGACAACAACTCCAGTCTCATTGTTTAATAGCTGGGGGTTGGCTTGAGTAAACACTTAGAAGTGTATTCAAACAAAAAGATATTTAGAAGTGTTTTCAAAATATATAAATGGTTTAAAAATATAAACATAATATTGCTTTTATTATTTTTTTAAGGCAACTAGATTTTTTTTCTCATTTTTATAGTTGTGTCATAACTATAATATTTCCTGTTAGTAATCTTTAAATATGCTATTGAGTCATAGCATATGTCACAGAAAGGGTTAAACAACCCTGCAATGTTTACCAGTTTGTGATATAGAGGGTTAACCAACCCATTCCACTATAATCAAATTGACACAACCAAGTCACTTCAGGCAAGTCTGTGACAAAACACTCTCTAGTCTGTACAAGACCCAGAAAATGCCCATAACTCCCCGTTAGTGACACCCACACTAAACTTTCTCACCAGCACCACTGAGGATTATTATATGGGAAATCCTAAGTAGAACCAAGACAAATAGATTAAAACCCCAAACACAATTTGGCAAAAATCAATCTAGGAACACAGTACTGTAATTTATAGGGGCTGATTCAACAACCCCCATATGGTGTCATATGCACCTGTTTCTGCGCGAGCCTTGAGGCTCGCCGGAAACAGGAGTTAAGAAGCAGCGGTTGATTGACATCCCCTGCTAGCCGCTGATTGGTCGTGATCCTGCAGGGGGCGGCATTGCACAAGCATTTCACCAGGAATGCTTGTGCAATGACAAATGCCGACAGCGTATGCTGTCTGCATTTATCGATGTGCGGCGGACATGATCCGCTACAGCGGACTATGTCTGTCCGCACATTAATAAATCAGCCCCATAATCTCTTCAGTAATGTGGTTCAAATATTAGACAAAGGCAAAACTTAAAGTGATGGTAACTTTTACATATTTTAAAATCAGTTTCAGAATCTAAACGATTTCTTAGATTTATTGATCACTTCTAATAAAGATACACTGTAACTTACATTTTAAGCTGTGCCATTCTAATGCCCCACGCTCCCACCGCCCACTTCAAAAATCATATTTTTTGTGAGCTAATGGTTTTAACAGTTCTCCAATTGGCGCTCTAGATGTATGGCATTTTTTGTAGCTAGAGCTGTTAAAAATTAGTTTTGAAGTTGGCGACCGGAGCGTGGGGTATTAGAATGGCACCGCTAGATTAAAAAGTAAGTTACAGCATCTTTATTACAAGTGATCAATTAAAGTCCATCTAAATTATCCCTTAGATTCCGGACCTGATTTTAAAACATGTAAAGTTTACCGTCACTTTAATAAAGGAATATTTATTAAATAGTGCATGTATTGAACAAAAAAACTGATTACCAAACAAAATTACACAAAGCAAACAGTTTTAAAATAAAAAGGAGAAAATAACAGAACCTATAACTTCACCAGAATAGATCTCGGTCCCAAAGGAAATTAAATAAACTGGTCACACATGCTATGCTAGAGTCCCATGTGAAATCACAATATTATTTTGCTGAATTCAGCATTTTTGGCTGAGATCAGGTTTCTTTAAGGGAGAAGTCATCCCTTTTTATGTCAGGCCATAAACCTGCTCTCAAGCCTGGTTAAAGTGATATGATACTGTATATTTCTACGTAAGTACAGTAAGTAATTATATACTATTGATCACTGATATTGTGGAACCATGTGGATTATTTTCATACCAAACATGACACGTCTGTCGTATGTGGTCACAGATAACATACAAATGATTACAACATATTCTGAGATACTCGAGAGCGTCTGGGCTGCTCTTAGTGATATGTATTTTGTTAAACCTGTTTACTATGGCAAGTTTATAACAGGGGTCTGAACGGAAATATATTGCTTCTGATCAATAAAAATGGAAGTTTGATGTGTGCTATTCCCCACTTGAATGAATGAATGAATGTCCATTTCAGTGACTCAAAGGAATTTTCTTTTTAAACAAAAACAAGTAAATATCTTAACGCACAACATCTCAGGTGCTTTCTATCTAAGGATATATCAGCAATTAAGTAGATATGTGCAGCGCCGGAAAATTCAGTTCGGTTCGATTCGGACCGATTCGAATTTTGGTTCGGATCGATTTGAATTCGGAAGAAATCGAATGAATTCGTTTCGGATTCATTCGGATTCTTTCAGATTCGTGGGAAATTCGGTTAGATTCGGTTAGATTCGTTTCGAATCGATTCGGATTTTCGGAATTTCGGTCAGTGTTAAGTGGGATGTGCTGTGTATTACACTAGTATACTGTACAATACTAGTGTAATACAGGGCCATCCGAATCTACCGAATAAATTCTAATCGATTCGGATTTATTCGGTAGATTCAGCACTACCGCGATTCGAAACTTCGAATCGATCCGAATCTCCGAATTCGACAAATTCGTCCGAATTTCGATTCGGACCGAATCGAACCGCACATGTCTACAATTAAGCACTGCATCACAAAAGGAACTCATAATTAATATTTAACATTGGCATTTTGTTAGTAAGAACAGTCCAGGGATGCACCCATTGACAAGTCTGTTCTGGTATCTTTTGCCATGACCAATAGGGGAGAGATGTAAATGAGCCTTTTCCAATCACAGTTTATGTTTAAATCTTTTTATTGAGAAGATTTTTTTTTTTTTTTTGTTTAAACAGTAAAGTTATTGTAAACAAACATTGTGTCAAGTTATTCAATACATGTTTCCTTCATACATTTAAACTGAAGGTTGGGATGAGAGTCTCATTAGGAAGAGGCTAGAATTTACAACAAAATTCTAGTCTTTTTTAGGATTCACCAAAATTTGCTATAAGTCTTCAAAGTGTCTGTGAATCTAGTAGGTATATAAAGAACCTCTCGGCACCTCCTTAGAAATCATGTTAGCGCTAGGGGTACTATTTTGAAGGAAATCAAAATAGTCTAGTACAAGATCAATAGTAACAGTTAGTGGTGTTACCCTTCAGGATCCAATAAAACCAGATGTTGTGTACCGATTATTTATTATCTAGTAGTACCCAAGATGCCGATTCATACATTGAATAAGTAAGATTAATTTTGTTAAGTATTTCTGGCCATGGAGGAGCCCCCATTTTCCAATATTTGACTATATATGTCCTTGTAATGGTACATAGTATCTTAATAAAAATGTTGATTGGCTTATTAAATTGACGGATATTCTCATGTAACAAAGCTTGAAATTTTCCACCAATATAGAGGAAAGTAACAAAGAAAGATAGCCCCATGTCCCCCTTACTCTTTTGCACTCCCACCACATGTGACAATATATACCTACTTCGTTACAGCCTCTGTAGCATTGTCTGCTCCCTGTGGGATTCATATTAGATGTCTGGAGTGGGGTTAAATACCATCTAAATGTGGTTTTAATGGCATTTTCCCTTAAATCTGCACTTAGGAGACCTTTATCTGTTAGACTAAACATTTTCGCCCATTCTTGCTTATCCATTTCGACGCCTATGTCTCTTTCCCAGTTTGTGATCATTTGAGTTTTGGTGCGAATATGTGCTGTTTGTATTGCTATGTATAGCCTTGAAATAGTGTGTTTCGGTCTAGTTTGTGTTTTACATATCATTTCTAGTACTTTATTGGGTTAGGTTGGGCTTTGTTTTGAAATTTCTGAAGGGAGGATGACAATTGTAGATAGAGATACCAATTTAATTTTAGGGGCGCAATTCTATCTTGTCGCTGAATATATGGTGTTATTTTGTTGTTAGTCATTAAATCTGCCACCCTATAAAGTCCTTTATTTCTCCATGTGTCCACTAATCTATGTGAGTTTAAGGGTAGAAGATATCTAATCGGCATTGTCCAGGAGTAGTGTGGTATCAATTTAGCATATTTTGCAGTTTTGTTCCAAGAGACTATTGTGGATTCTAATGTGGGAGACCTATGATATTGCAAGTGTGTATTCTGGGATTGTGTTTCCCATAGATTGTCATCTGGATAATTCCATCCCCCCATCTCTGACTCCAAAGTAGTCCATAGAGTGTCTGTTGTTGGCCTACTTAGTAATGTTGTCTTAACCAGTCTCAATGCACTCTTATAGTCTATTAAAATGGGGGCTCCCCCCAAGGTTTTATGTCTTGTCAAAATTGACGATGGAATTCTAGGTGATTTCCCCCCCCCCCTTATGAATGTTATTAGTTCAGACTGTATAGTGGCTAAATCTGAAAGTGGGAGTTTAAGGAGAGCTCTGAAAAGGTATAGTATTCGTGGCAATATATTCATTTCAACCACAGCTAAACGGCCATACCACAAAAACGAGTGAGTGGACCATTTTTGAATGTCACGTCGTATATCCTTAAATATAGGTAAGTAGTTAGATTTATATAGTTAGTTGTATTGGATTGTCAGGTGGACCCCTAGATATTTAATGGAATGTTTAGCCCATCTTAAGTCAAAGTTAGGTTCTATAAGTTTCTGTCTGTGGGGGTAATGTGATTGGCAGTGCTTTGCACTTATCCAGGTTGATCTTGTATCCTGAGATGGTGGAGAAATTGCCCAATAATTTATATAGGTTGGGGAGTGAGATAAGTGGTTTGGTGATAGTCAGTAAGATGTCGTCCGCAAATAGTGTTAATTTATAAGTGGTGTATTGTATGTGAACTTCAGTAACATCTGGGGAAAGTCTACAAAGAAATGTTGCATGGAAACATGCAACATTTCTTTGGATACTTGATTACTTGGAGCAAGGGGTTTTGCTCTGATTGTGTTGCACCCACCTTGAAACCTGCTGGATATTAATGTTTAAAGGAGTGCTGGTCCTACAATTTTGTTTTACTCTATCTGGGGAAAGTCTAATATGAGCCGCCAATGATCCTATACAGAGGGCAAATAACAAAGGAGAGTGAGAACACCCTTGTCTTGTACCGTTGAGAATTGGAAAGGATTTGGACTTATAAACTGTAGCAGTCACCTGTGCAGTGGGATTAGAGTATATTGCCTTTATGGCTGTTATAAAAGTCCAATTGAATCCCATAGTGTGGAGTACTGATAGCATATAACTCCAGTCGATTCTGTCAAACACCTTCTCCACATCCAATGACAGGAGCAGAGAAGGCGTTTTAGTCACAGTAAGGTAGTAGATAATGTCTATCATACGTCTTATATTGTCGGGTGCCTCTCTATCCTTTATGAAACCAACTTGATCGGGGTGCACGAGTGATGGTAAAATTGTTTTGAGATGGTTGGCAAGGATTTTAGTAAAGATTTTAAGGTCCTGATTGATAAGGGATATTGGGCTATAATTGGAACAAAATTTAGGATTTTTACCTGGTTTAGGAATGACAAGAATTTTGGCTGCAAGTAGTTTGGGGGGAATAGCATGGCCTTCCAAGATGTAATTACAGAATTTGGTTAAGTGAGGGATCAATATGGATTTAAATAGTTTGTTGTATTCCCCAGGAAAGCCGTCTGGGCCAATGACTTTGCATTTTTTAAGTTCTTTTATTGCTAAGGTAATTTCTGAGGACGAAATCTGGGAGTTCAGGGTTACACGATTTTCCTCTGACAAGGTGCTTAATTTGGCATTTGACAAGAATTCGGTGGTACGGGACTTTGTGGTGAGGATATCAGTGACCTTCTTTCCATCATACACTTCTCCATAAAAGTCTGCAAAGGTGTCTACTACTTCTTGGGGGTGAGAAGTCGGGATTCCGTTTAATTTAGTTATAACGGCGATAGGTGAAGCTTCTCTACATCTTTCGCATATTTTGTTAGCCAGGTATTTGTCAGGCTTATTAGCTTAAATGTAGTATTGAATTTTCAGTTTCAATATTGCTTTTGCAGCATTAGTGTTCAAAAGGTTATTTAGGATATCCCTTTTGTTGTTGAGATCGGCTAGGGTGGATTGTTTTTGTGTTAGTTTGTGTTGGGTTTCTAAGTTTGCTATTTCAGTTTGAAGTTGTGATATCTTGGCTTTTCTTTGTCAAGTGTGATTTGCTTTGGATTAATAGCCCTCTCATGTATGCCTAATGTGCTGCCCACGTTGTTAGTGGATTGGTGGTGGTATGCAGGTTAATGTTCCAAAATTCAGTTAGTTTCTTACTAATTTTATCTTGAATTAGTGTGTCTTTAAGATAGCTAGAGTCATTGTCCAGGTTCTCATCCTCTTAACATCCTGGACTCCGTCTAAAAGGAGAGAGATTGGAGAATGGTCAGACCATGAGCATGTATGGACTTCGGATGATAGTATAAGAGGGAGCAAAATCTAACTAACCAATATGTAATCTATCCTGGTGTAAGACCAGTGAGCCGCTGAGTAAAATGTGGTATCATTTGTATTACCATATAGAAATTGCAAGGAGTCTGTAAGTGTGTGGGGGCAAAAGTGTCCTGAATAGAATTAATTGTTCTGTTGTGACGCTGCTTTTTGTTGGAGATATTGGTGGTATGGGAAGGGATGAAGGGGGACATATTAATGTTAAAATCTACTCCCAATATAATGTTATGTTGAGACTAATGGGTCAGCAAATGAGATATGTTTCTAAAAAAGGAATGTTGATTTTCATTGGGTGCGTATATATTACAACAAATAATGTCAGAGTCGCCTATATGGCCTTTTACTATTAGGTATCTGCCTTTGGGATCTGTAATAGTAGATTTGTGTGTGAAGTCTAAGGATGAATGGATTAGAATAGAGACTCCTCTTTTTTTAGCATCGGATGTAGCATGGTAGTGTTTAGTAAATACTTTGGACCAATATTTGGGAATTTTTGCTTTAATGAGGTGAGTCTTATGTAAAAAAAGGACATTAACTTGGAGATTGTGGTAATAGGACATGGCCACCCAACGTTTTACATCAGTGTTCAGTCCTCTCACATTGGTGCCTATTTATCAAGTTGTCAACCACAAATACGCTGGAATTCTGCAGCGTAATTGTGGAGAGCTTGATTCGCCTCATTTATCAAAGCCTACAGACCGGCAAAAGTAGAATTTTGTGATGTAACATACGATCCGCCGGTCTCAGTCTGACACAGATCGATGCTTATGTCACTACAGATGTTCCGAATGCAAGTTCGGCACTATCTGACTACTTTTGCAAATTATCAAATTTCTACCAGGTACGCTCGGCAGTATTCCGGCCCAGCGTACCTGCTTTTCAATCCACCACCCTGGAGGCGACGGATGCCATAGGAATCAATGGGAGTCTGAAAGCAGCAAAGCTTATGTTCGCTGCTGCCCGATATCCCATTGATTCCTATGGGAGAATAAAAGTTATGTTTACACCTAACACCCTAACATAAATCCAGAGTCTAAACACCCCTAATCTGCTTCCCCAACACCGCCGCCACCTACTTCATACTTATTAACCCCTAATCTGCCATCCCTAACATTGCCGCCACCTACCTACATTTATTAACCCCTAATCTGTCGCCAATGTCGCCGCCACTATATTAAAGTTATTAACCCCTAACCCTAACACCCCCTAACTTAAATATTATTTAAATAAATTTAAATAAAAATTACTATCATTAACTAAATTATTCCTATTTAAAACTAAATACTTACCTGTAAAATAAACCCTAAGCTAGCTACAATATAACTAATAGTTACATTGTATCTATCTTAGGGTTTATTTTTATTTTACAGGCAAGTTTGTATTTATCTTAACTAGGTAGAATAGTTATTAAATAGTTATTATTATTATTATCGGTTATTTGTAGAACGCCAACAGATTCCGCAGCGCTATGTTATTAACTATTTAATACCTACCTAGCTAAAATAAATACAAATTGACCTGTAAAATAAAACCTAACCTAAGTTACAATAACACCTAACACTACACTACAATTAAATAAATTAACTAAATTAACAATTAAATCAATTAAACTAAATTAGCTAAAGCATAACCCCCCCCACTAAAGTATAGAAAATAATAAAAAAATTACAAGATATTTAAACTAATTACACCTAATCTAATAGCCCTATCAACATTAAAAAGCCCCCCAAAATAAAAAAAGCCCTAGCCTAAACTAAACTACCAATAGCCCTTAAAAGGGCCTTTTGCGGGGCATTGCCCCAAAGTAATCAGCTCTAATACCTGGAAAACAAAATACAAACAACCCCCCCCAACAGTAAAACCCACCACCCACACAACGAACCCCCCAAATAAATTACTAACTAAAAAACCTAAGCTCCCCATTGCCCTGAAAAGGGCATTTGGATGGGCATTGCCCCTAAAGGGGCAGTTAGCTCTTTTGCAGGCCCAAAGCCGTAACCTAAAAAATAAACCCACCCAATACACCCTTAAAAAAATCCTAATATTAACCCCATGAAGATTCACTTACCGGGAGACGTCTTCATCCAAGCGGCAAGATGTCCTCAACGAATCCAGCAGAAGTGGTCCTCCAGACAGGCAGAAGTGGTCCTCCAGACGGGCAGAAGTCTTCATCCAGACGGCATCTTATATCTTCATCCTTCCAACGCGGAGCGGCTCCATCTTCAAGACATCCGGCACAGAGCATCCTCTTCCAACGACGTCTTCTTGCTGAATGAATATCACTTTAAGTGACGTCATCCAAGATGGCGTCCCTTCGATTCCGATTGGCTGATAGAATTCTATCAGACAATCGGAATTAAGGTAGAAAAAATCCTATTGGTAGAAAAATCCTAAGGTAGAAAAAATCCTATTGGCTGATAAAATCAGCCAATAGGATTGAGCTGGCATTCTATTGGCTGATGCAATCAGCCAATAGGATTGAACTTCAATCCTATTGGCTGATCCAATCAGCCAATAGGATTGAGCTCGCATTCTATTGGCTGATTGCAACAGCCAATAGAATGCCAGCTCAATCCTATTGGCTGATTTTATCAGCCAATAGGATTTTTTCTACCTTAATTCCGATTGACTGATAGAATTCTATCAGCCAATCGGAATCGAAGGGACGCCATCTTGGATGATGTCACTTAAAGTGATATTCATTCAGCAAGAAGACGTTTTTGGAAGAGGATGCTCTGCGCCGGATGTCTTGAAGATGGAGCCGCACTGCGTCGGATGGATGAAGATAGAAGATGCCGTCTGGATGAAGACTTCTGCCCATCTGGAGGACCACTTCTGCCCGTCTGGAGGACCACTTCTGCCGGATTCGTTGAGGACATCTTGCCGCTTGGATGAAGACGTCTCCCGGTAAGTGAACCTTCATGGGGTTAGTGTTAGGTTTTTTTAAGGGTGTATTGGGTGGGTTTATTTTTTAGGTTAGGGACTTTGGGCAGCAATAGAGATAAATGCCCTTTTAAGGGCAATACCCATCCAAATGCCCTTTTTAGGGCAATGGGGAGCTTAGGTTTTTTTAGTTAGTAATTTATTTGGGGGGTTGGTTGTGTGGGTGGTGGGTTTTACTGTTGGGGGTTTTGTTTGTATTTTGTTTTCCAGGTATTAGAGCTGATTACTTTGTGGCAATGCCCCGCAAAAGGCCCTTTTAAGGGCTATTGATAGTTTAGTTTAGGCTAGGTTTTTTTTTTATTTTGGGGGGGCTTTATTTTATTTTTATAGGGCTATTAGATTAGGTGTAATTAGTTTAAATATCTTGTAATTTGTTTTTTATTTTCTGTAATTTAGTGTTTGTTTTTTTGTACTTAATTTAATTTATTTCATTGTTGTTTATTTAATTGTAGTGTAGTGTTAGGTGTTATTGCAACTTAGGTTAGGTTTTATTTTACAGGTAAATTTGTATTTATTTTAGCTAGGTAGTTATTAAATAGTTAATAACTATTTAGTAACTATTCTACCTAATTAAAATAAATACAAACTTGCCTGTGAAATAAAAATAAACCCTAAGATAGCTACAATGTAACTATTAGTTATATTGTAGCTAGCTTATGGTTTATTTTACAGGTAAGTACTTAGTTTTAAATAGGAATAATTTAGTTAATAATATTAATTTTAATTTAGATTTATTTAAATAATATTTAAGTTAGGGGATGTTAGGGTTAGGGTTAGACTTAGGTTTAGGGGTTAATACATTTAGAATAGTGGTGGCGTTAAGGGCGGCAGATTAGGGGTCAATAAATGTAATGTATCTGGCGGCGGTGTAGGGGGCGGCAGATTAGGAGTTAATAACATAATGTAGGTGGGGGTGGGCTCCGGGAGTGGCGGTTTAGGGGTTAATAAGTTAATTTTGTTGCGGTGGGGTCCGGGAGTGGCAGTTTAGGGGTTATTAAGTTTATTTTGTTGCGGCGGGGTCGGGGAGCGGTGGTTTAGGGGTTAATAACTTTATTAAGTTGTGGTGGGCTCCAGGAGCGGCGGTTTAGGGGTTAAACAGTGTAGTATAGTGTGGGTGTTTGGTGACAGTATACCAATATAGCTGTGAAAAAGCCGAAGAGCAGCGAGATCGAGGACTGTTAGTTAACAACAGTCTTAAAAGAAACAAGGGGTGGAGGCGGCGCCAAAAGAGGCGATCTAGCACTTTGAAAAATTTTTTTTAAAAACCTGGGTAGGTATCGAATCTAAATAGTCTAATAATAACTATATCTGTTATACATATCCCCAATAAATCAGACTGAATACAATTAGACCTTATGATTAAAATAATTCAATATGTATTTCTCTGGACTAACCCAAACCACTTTTATCAGATTTTGAACTTCTTAGGAAATTCTTAAAAAATTCTTAAAAAAATTCTTAAAAAAATGCAAGGTGCTGCAGGTTTCAATATCAAATAACAAATTTTATTACACAAAATCCTGATAATTCTAGAAAAATTCAGAATATTCAAATAAGTATAAAATCACTTAAATACTGTGACACCGGTGTCCATTAATCTAAAAAATGAAAAATAAAAAAAAATAAATGAGAATTTAAAATTACTAATGTCCTTAAAAGACTTTCGAGCAAACTTTAAACAAATAAATAAATGTAACGCTCTAATCAGGTTCTAGAACAGTTTCCAACCACTATGTATAGCTGTTAGCAAAAAACCAGTATTTGGAACTCTGTGCATTAATACTCAATGTTGACTGTGAAAAAAAGCCTTAAATAAAGCTATTGTGTTGTTATAAAAACAACCAGACTGGTTAACAATTGCGGTAACTTCTTATGGCAGTAACACAGTTCTTTATATATAAAAGCGCTATTGGGAGTCTGTTTGCAGCAATGTTAGTTTGATCATATAAGTGCTGTTTTATAACATTCTTCCGTGAGGGCTTTTAAAATCTCCTAGGTGGCAATGGCTGTAATAGCTTCCACAGGTGCAAACCAGTGCTTCAGCACCTCAACGGCAATCAGTGAGTCTTTTGAAAATACATTCAGAGTACCTTTAATAAGTGCTGGTAGTCTTCTCTTGGTATCCTTAGTGTGCACACTAGTAGAAGAAACGGTTGATCTGTACTCCTACCGTATAGCCAGGTCCTCCAAGTCTTACTGGCGTGACGGTTCTGGGAGTGAATGTGAATGTGTCTCTGTAGTCTTTTTCCTTTCTGCAGGGCTGGATAATAGACAAGTCTACGCGTTTCAGCTCACCAGGGAGCCTTTGTCAAGATGCCTACAGCCAGCTGATTCCGTTTATTTAAAGGGAGTTCTGTTAACCCTTTCTTGGTTCTCAAATAATTTGTTTGTTCAAAATGTCCTTAATATTAACTTTCCACTTGTCACTGTATCGTTCTCAAGACTCAGTGAAAAATTTTACTCGTAATTTACTTCTAATATATTAAAAAATATATAATAACCACTAGCAAATGATTAAATATTCTCAAAATCTCATCAAACTAGCTTAAATCGTATTAACCCCAAGCACCTTACATTCTTTAATTGAATTTTTTATATATATGAGGTTAATATAAATATTCTCAAACCATCCTAGGTTCGAACTCTCAACCTTTGTGGTGGGAAATCTACTCCATATCCATTATGCTACTTTTGAGGATATGCTTACTCAGTTCAAATTCTAGTACTTAACTTATTTCCCCTTCTTATTATACTTTAAAAGATTTTAACAATTCTCAATATTTCTCATTTGTATTCGAACTCCCAACCTATGTGGTTGGAAGCTAACTCTTTATCCATTATGCTACCATTGTAGCTTTACTTCCTATGTTCATATTATAGCATTTGACTTATTTCCTCTTTTTATTATACTTTAAAAGATTTTAACAATTCTCAATATTTCTCATTTGTATTCGAACTCCCAACCTCTGTGGTTGGAAGCTAACTCTTTATCCATTATGCTACCATTGTAGCTTTACTTCCTATGTTCATATTATAGCATTTGACTTATTTCCTCTTTTTATTACTTTTGAAAATTAAAGATTTATCACATATTCTTACTTGTATTCGAACCCTGGTACCTTATACTTATAAGGTTCTAGCCTTACTCATTGAGCTAATCAACTAGTCTCCCTTCCTTAATTATTTTTTATAGCTTTATCTTTTTTTTTTTTTTTTTTTTTTTTTTTTTTTTTATTTTTTTTTATGTGTCATAGTTAAATTCTATCTTTGGATGTGTGCTTTGTACATTTTATATAAAGGAATTCAGATCCATTTCACTGTTAAGTCCCTTAGGGTGGAGTGTTCCAAAATTAAAAATAAATTCTGCTTCATGTTTTAACAATTTCAACCCTATATTACCTCTTCTCCCATCTGATATTACTTTTTTAACTCCCCAAAATTTTAAGGCATCAGTGTTACCACTATGGACCTCTTTAAAATGTTTGTACAAAATGGTATCTTCCCTCAGATGTTCTATTGCTAGAATGTGTTCCCGTATACGGTCTTTTAACTTTCGTCCCGTTTGTCCAAAATACCTTAAATTACAACTACATTGTAACATATAAATAATATTCATATCCGTGCATCTAATAATATCCGTTATTTTAATTAATCTTCCATCTTTAGCTGATTTTATCTGTTTTAATTTTGTGCTATGTTTGCAGGATTTGCACTGGTGACACGGAAAAAAACCTTCAATTTTTTCTCCTTTAAGGGTTTTGTATCCTTTATTGCACAGTTGTTTTCCATGTTTAAATTCGCTGGGTGCTAATATCGATTTAAGGTTCTTCGCCTTTTTATAGATGAATCTTGGGTTCATTCCTATGCTAGGCCCTATTAATGGGTCTTTCAATAACAAATGCCAGTGTTTTTTAATTATTCCTTGGAATTGTTTGTGATTAGCCGAATACGTTGTTATTAATGGTATATCTAGTTTTCCTTTCTCCTCTTCCTTTCTTGTCTTATCTTTTTTCTTTAGCAATTCTTCTCTATCTATACTCTTAACCTCATTCGCTATCTGTGTAATTCTGTTGGTGTCATATCCCTTTTGTCCAAACCTTTTTATAAGCACTTTTGATTGTTCTTCGAAGTCTCCTATATCTGTGCAATTCCTTCTAACACGTAGTAATTGACCCTTTGGTATGTTCTTTTTCCATTTAATATGATGACAACTCTCTGAGTCTATATAGTTATTAGAGTCGACTTTTTTAAAAAAGGTCTTTGTTTTTATTTCGTTATTTTTTATTTCTATTTCTATGTCTAGATAGTTTATTTTATGATTACTACTTTCATAAGTGAAATTTAAACCAAACTTATTGGAGTTAAGGTCATCAATAAACAGCTCTAATAATTCTGTGTCTCCCTTCCAAATTAAAAACAGGTCGTCGATATAACGTCTATAGAGCACAAGGTTCGCACCCCATGGGGAATGATCTATAACTTCATTCTCGAATACCCCCATGAACAAATTAGCATAACTGGGTGCGAACCTTGTGCCCATAGCCGTACCTTTCACCTGTAAGAAATATCCATTTTCGAATTTGAAATAGTTATTGTTTAATATAAACCTGATACATTGCAACAGGAATCTACTCTGTGTGCTAGTCATCTCTGGGTCATTGTTAAAAAATCTCTCTATTGCTTGTAAACCCAAGTTATCGACGACCTGTTTTTAATTTGGAAGGGAGACACAGAATTATTAGAGCTCATAAAATAAACTATCTAGACATAGAAATAGAAATAAAAAATAACGAAATAAAAACAAAGACCTTTTTTAAAAAAGTCGACTCTAATAACTATATAGACTCAGAGAGTTGTCATCATATTAAATGGAAAAAGAACATACCAAAGGGTCAATTACTACGTGTTAGAAGGAATTGCACAGATATAGGAGACTTCGAAGAACAATCAAAAGTGCTTATAAAAAGGTTTGGACAAAAGAGATATGACACCAACAGAATTACACAGATAGCGAATGAGGTTAAGAGTATAGATAGAGAAGAATTGCTAAAGAAAAAAGATAAGACAAGAAAGGAAGAGGAGAAAGGAAAACTAGATATACCATTAATAACAACGTATTCGGCTAATCACAAACAATTCCAAGGAATAATTAAAAAACACTGGCATTTGTTATTGAAAGACCCATTAATAGGGCCTAGCATAGGAATGAACCCAAGATTCATCTATAAAAAGGCGAAGAACCTTAAATCGATATTAGCACCCAGCGAATTTAAACATGGAAAACAACTGTGCAATAAAGGATACAAAACCCTTAAAGGAGAAAAAATTGAAGGTTTTTTTCCGTGTCACCAGTGCAAATCCTGCAAACATAGCACAAAATTAAAACAGATAAAATCAGCTAAAGATGGAAGATTAATTAAAATAACGGATATTATTAGATGCACGGATATGAATATTATTTATATGTTACAATGTAGTTGTAATTTAAGGTATTTTGGACAAACGGGACGAAAGTTAAAAGACCGTATACGGGAACACATTCTAGCAATAGAACATCTGAGGGAAGATACCATTTTGTACAAACATTTTAAAGAGGTCCATAGTGGTAACACTGATGCCTTAAAATTTTGGGGAGTTAAAAAAGTAATATCAGATGGGAGAAGAGGTAATATAGGGTTGAAATTGTTAAAACATGAAGCAGAATTTATTTTTAATTTTGGAACACTCCACCCTAAGGGACTTAACAGTGAAATGGATCTGAATTCCTTTATATAAAATGTACAAAGCACACATCCAAAGATAGAATTTAACTATGACACATAAAAAAAAATAAAAAAAAAAAAAAAAAAAAAAAAAAAAAAAAAAAAAGATAAAGCTATAAAAAATAATTAAGGAAGGGAGACTAGTTGATTAGCTCAATGAGTAAGGCTAGAACCTTATAAGTATAAGGTACCAGGGTTCGAATACAAGTAAGAATATGTGATAAATCTTTAATTTTCAAAAGTAATAAAAAGAGGAAATAAGTCAAATGCTATAATATGAACATAGGAAGTAAAGCTACAATGGTAGCATAATGGATAAAGAGTTAGCTTCCAACCACAGAGGTTGGGAGTTCGAATACAAATGAGAAATATTGAGAATTGTTAAAATCTTTTAAAGTATAATAAAAAGAGGAAATAAGTCAAATGCTATAATATGAACATAGGAAGTAAAGCTACAATGGTAGCATAATGGATAAAGAGTTAGCTTCCAACCACATAGGTTGGGAGTTCGAATACAAATGAGAAATATTGAGAATTGTTAAAATCTTTTAAAGTATAATAAGAAGGGGAAATAAGTTAAGTACTAGAATTTGAACTGAGTAAGCATATCCTCAAAAGTAGCATAATGGATATGGAGTAGATTTCCCACCACAAAGGTTGAGAGTTCGAACCTAGGATGGTTTGAGAATATTTATATTAACCTCATATATATAAAAAATTCAATTAAAGAATGTAAGGTGCTTGGGGTTAATACGATTTAAGCTAGTTTGATGAGATTTTGAGAATATTTAATCATTTGCTAGTGGTTATTATATATTTTTTAATATATTAGAAGTAAATTACGAGTAAAATTTTTCACTGAGTCTTGAGAACGATACAGTGACAAGTGGAAAGTTAATATTAAGGACATTTTGAACAAACAAATTATTTGAGAACCAAGAAAGGGTTAACAGAACTCCCTTTAAATAAACGGAATCAGCTGGCTGTAGGCATCTTGACAAAGGCTCCCTGGTGAGCTGAAACGCGTAGACTTGTCTATTATCCAGCCCTGCAGAAAGGAAAAAGACTACAGAGACACATTCACATTCACTCCCAGAACCGTCACGCCAGTAAGACTTGGAGGACCTGGCTATACGGTAGGAGTACAGATCAACCGTTTCTTCTACTAGTGTGCACACTAAGGATACCAAGAGAAGACTACCAGCACTTATTAAAGGTACTCTGAATGTATTTTCAAAAGACTCACTGATTGCCGTTGAGGTGCTGAAGCACTGGTTTGCACCTGTGGAAGCTATTACAGCCATTGCCACCTAGGAGATTTTAAAAGCCCTCACGGAAGAATGTTATAAAACAGCACTTATATGATCAAACTAACATTGCTGCAAACAGACTCCCAATAGCGCTTTTATATATAAAGAACTGTGTTACTGCCATAAGAAGTTACCGCAATTGTTAACCAGTCTGGTTGTTTTTATAACAACACAATAGCTTTATTTAAGGCTTTTTTTCACAGTCAACATTGAGTATTAATGCACAGAGTTCCAAATACTGGTTTTTTGCTAACAGCTATACATAGTGGTTGGAAACTGTTCTAGAACCTGATTAGAGCGTTACATTTATTTATTTGTTTAAAGTTTGCTCGAAAGTCTTTTAAGGACATTAGTAATTTTAAATTCTCATTTATTTTTTTTTATTTTTCATTTTTTAGATTAATGGACACCGGTGTCACAGTATTTAAGTGATTTTATACTTATTTGAATATTCTGAATTTTTCTAGAATTATCAGGATTTTGTGTAATAAAATTTGTTATTTGATATTGAAACCTGCAGCACCTTGCATTTTTTTAAGAATTTTTTTAAGAATTTTTTAAGAATTTCCTAAGAAGTTCAAAATCTGATAAAAGTGGTTTGGGTTAGTCCAGAGAAATACATATTGAATTATTTTAATCATAAGGTCTAATTGTATTCAGTCTGATTTATTGGGGATATGTATAACAGATATAGTTATTATTAGACTATTTAGATTCGATACCTACCCAGGTTTTTAAAAAAAATTTTTCAAAGTGCTAGATCGCCTCTTTTGGCGCCGCCTCCACCCCTTGTTTCTTTTAAATCTTTTTAAATCAATTGCACAATTGTGAGAGGTGCAATTAGGAGGTAGGCAAGTCTGGTTATTCTACCATTGGTCTACACTAACCTTGAAAGTAGCTTGTAGTTAACAACAGTCCACTGCTCATCGCCCTGTACTTGGTGTGCGGCTTTTTGACAGCTTTTTTGGTAACTTTGGAGAGCGTATTCAGGTCGCAGCAGCAATGATAGGCGATCTTAGTCGAGCGTATTGGTGCCATTGAATGCAAGTAAGTTGACGGCTTGATAAATAGGCCCCTAAGTGTGAGATTAGGAGGATTTTAGATGTCATTATTGATTGGTGTCTAGGGTGTGGTGGATCTCTAGATGATTCCAGAATAGAGACATAATTCATAGTGGTAGTTTGACCTCTAATCTAAGGCAACCTCTTATTAATAGAACAATAATCAGAGTATGTGACTCAGCAGTACCTTTAGGGAAAAAAAGAAAAAAACAGATCATAAGTGTCTGGAGCATAAACAATAAACAACAATAATCCCAGAGTATGGGAATCACAATGAATCGCATGTGACTAATACAAGAGGGTGAACTAAGAAATTACATGATATTAATCATAAACTGTAAATCAGTGACATCAGTAACATTAGTAAACGTTTCCTAACATATCCAACATAACATCGCATACATTGCATACATCACCTATACTCAGATGGTTTGTGGTTAAAAGGTGAGGTAAACTTGGCTTGGGAGTCCTAGGCTTTGCAAACCCTGTTTGGCATAATTTTCAACAAATTCTGTTTTTTCCTGTTCACTGTAACCATTTGGAAGGTCTAACAGTGCGCTGTGGAAGTTGTGAGCTTGTAGATGAAGATGGAGGGGTGTCTGTCGATAATGGTGGACTCTCTAGTCCTAGAATTTGGGGATTTCCTCAACTTCCCTGATAGTAGTTGCTTTTCCATCTCTGATAATGTGTAAGGCAAAGGGGAATCCCCAACAATACTGGATTTGGTGTTTTCTTAACATGGTGGTCAGCGGTCTCAATAGACTTCTGCGTTAAAGTGTTCTGAGACTTAAATCCTGGTAGAATTGCACTACAGTCCTTGAAATCTGAAGGTTAGGTGGTTTCTTGCAGCATGTAGAATTTTCTCCTTGTCTTGGAATGCAAGCATTTTTACTATGACATCCCGTGGTGGGGCTTCCTCTCTCGGTCTAGCTCTGAGAGCTCTTTGAGCTTTTTCAATATTGTAGTCAGATTCCTCTTTATCTCTTGTGATGGCTTTGAAAAGCTGCTGTAGGTATGTTTGCAGATACTTATTTAAGACTTACACAGGGATGCCTTTCATTCTGATGTTTTTTCGCCTTCCTCTATTCTCGAGATCTTCGATTTTATCTTGGAGGTCAGTAAGAATTTGCTGTTGGGAAGTGATAGTTTGAGATACTGACGAGAGAGCTTCAGTGAGTGTGTCTTTGTGTTCTTCAAGTAATTCTATTCTGCCTCCTAATTCAGCAATATCTGAATCTATTTCAGTTAAACTGTTTATCACGGCTGTGTGCATAGAGTCAATCTTTTCCCACAAACATTCAAAGTTAGAAGAAATGTCTTGTTTCAAGACCAGTAAGTGTATGTCTGCTTTTGTGACAGGTACCTGTTCTTCATCGGTATTGCTGGTTTCCAGGTCTTGATCCGGCTCTTCTTCAGCTTCTGAAGTAGCCTGGTTAGTGGGTTTATTAGTTGTAGATGGTCTAAAATATGTATTCATTACCAGTGGCTTACTGGGTTTATCTTCTTTAGTAGGTGTGCCGAATACCCCAGCTACCCCGACTGGGTAGCTCCGCCAAAAGGGTCCTACTTCCTCCCTGCCGACTGCAGCTCTGTAGCCACCAAGTGATTACAGCCAGTAGCCAACCCTGATACCAGACAGCACCAGTATTCAGGATCCCACCCTGTGACAGACTCTGGCTACCCTGACTGGGTAGCTCTGCCAGAGGGTCCTTCCTATCTCAGACAACAGGTCGCTATGTAGCAGAGAAAGTGAGTATAGCAGAATCCCACCCAAAGAACTAGACAGACTATCATACAGGTGAAACAATAACTGATTTTATTGTGAAACACACTCACATAGGGGTGTCCAAAAACCATGGTTCCCAAAGGAGTTCTCCTCCGGTAATTCTCCTATCTCTTGTACTCCCTAGGGGCCACTGATCCCTAAAAGAGCAGAACTCTGGTGCAAAGGGCCACTGGAGCGACCAGGGTTAAAACTAGAGGGTATTTGACCTTGATGCAGCCAACTGGCAGTTCCAGGAGCCCAGCCAACCTAGGAGGGTTTTACCGGTCAGAGATCAGCGAGTCAGTGAGATCTTGTAAGCTATGAAATGGCCAAATCTGGTGTAAAAGGGAGTTAGCCAGGTAGTAGCGGGCTGTGGGGAAGCCTGGGTGGTCTGGTATCCATGACATCTCCCCCCTTCCAGTTCAGCAGACGCGGATAGACCCTTAATGGGTTGGCCTGGGGCTGTCCAACGGTGGCCCTCCACTTGTCAGTTGCGGGGAGAGGTCATCCCATCCCTCCTGGACTTGGGGCATCCCTGGTGTTTCCCACTGGCCTTCATTCCCTGCTCCTGGAGATAGTCACCCAATGCAGAGTCCCAAACAAGTTTTTTTAGGCCAGCTCCAAAACAGTAGCTCTCCCACAAGTCCCAGTGTCTTTAAGTCCCATGGCCCCACTGCCTCCCTCTGTGACACACGGCCGAGTACCTGCCGACCCACCCACAAACAAAGTAATTGCTGGTTTCCCGGCTGTAGGTTGAAGTTGCTCCTTAATGTGGCAGGCAAAGCTCAGGTGCTCAAACTTGTGGCACCAACTGCATGAGCGGGTATCCCCCCTGCCCAATGCAACACTTGCCCCCTGTGAGAAATCCTCCTGGACGTGTATAGGGTAGGGATCATGCCAAGCTGCTGGGGAGAGAGCCTGGCTGTTTCATCTCCCGGGAAGGGTATCTGCCGCTGGGGAGGGAGGCAGGCTACCTCAACTCCCTGGGAAACTGCTCTGCTGCTGGGGAGGGAGACCGACTGTCTCCTCTCACAGGTAGGGGTTCTGTGGAAGGGGAGGGAGGCCGACTACCTCCGTTCCCGGGGACGGTTCTGCCGCTGGGAAGAGAAGCTGACTGCCATCTCTCCCTGCACCTGGCTCTGCCACTGGGGAGAGAGACTTACTGTCTCCTCTCCCAGGAAGGGGTTCTGTTGATGGGGATGGAGGACAACTACCTCCGCTCCTGTGGGATGGCTCTGCCGCAGGGGAGAGAAACTGACTGCAATCTCTCCCTGCACCTGACTCTGCCACTGGGGAGAGAGACCGACTGTCTCCTCTCCCAGGAAGGGGTTCTGTAAAAGGGGTGGGAGGACGACTACCTCCACTCCCGGGGGACAGCTCTGCTGCTGGGGAGAGAAACCAACTGCTGCCTCTCCCTGTACTTGGCTGTCCAACTGGAGAGAGAGAACGAATGTCTCCACTCCTAGGAAGGGGTTATGTTGGTGGGGAGAGAGGTCAGCGACCTCCGCTCCCTGGTTTCCTGGAGCTGCTGCAGGTGCTGGGCAGAGGCCAGCGCTTCTGCTGGGGTAGCTCCCTGGTCCAAGACCATAAGATCGGGGCCAGGCTGCTAATCTGTATCTAGCAGCTCTTCATCGCTTATTTCTTGTTGCCACTCCTCAGAGCCCAACCACCAGGATTCCCAGACTGCTGCGCCACAGCTTTGTGCAGAATCTGTGCCATGCTGTTGAACACGGTCTAGCAGCCTCTTATATGCCTTTTGCAGTTCCCATTCCTGGCCACATAGATAATCCATATCGGCTTGCAGCCAGGGTACCCCCGAGATGTCCAGCTGCCTCTCTCATTACTCGCAAATTTCCGCCAGTCTTTGGTCCGCCTCGCTTCCAAAGTCTAGGTCCTTTAGCACCTTTTCATATAGTAATTTAGGGCCGCCTAAGCCAAAGCCCTCTATGGGGGAGCCATCCTCCAGCCATGGCCGCGCTTGCATAGTGTGCCACCAGAGGGTTCGGTAGCCATCCTCCGGCACCCCCTCATCCTTGATCAATCTATCCAATTCGGACAGCCATTCCTCCCTGGGTTGCTCTCCCAGTGAGTCCCACTGGAGGTCGTACTTTTCCTTCCAATTGGGGAGGGTCGATATCCGATAGCCTGCTCTTGTTGGAGAACCTCCCTCCAAAGTTGCCTGCGGAAAAAATCCCTTTCTGCCAGCAGGTCCCAATACGAACTAGGAATGTCCAGCTGGGCCAGTGCCTCCCGTACTCTCCTTAGGAGCTCAGCTTCCATAGTTACTGACTACTGTGGCACTCCCCTCGGTCAGCAGGAACCACGTGAAGGAAGCAGATCCCACCGCTGCCAGCCAATGTGACAGGTACCCCAGCTACCCTGACTGGGTAGCTCCACCAAAAGGGTACTGCTTACTCCCTGCCGACCGCAGCTGTGTAGCCGTCAAGTGATTACAGCCAGTAGCCCACCCTGATACCAGACAGCACCAGTATTCAGGATCCCACCCTGTGACAGACTCTGGCTACCTCAACTGGGTAGCTCTGCCAGAGGGTCCTCCCTATCTCTGGCAACAGGTTGCTATGTAGCAGAGAAAGTGATTATATCAGGAGCCTACCCAAAGAACTAGACAGACTAGCATTCAGGTGAAACAAGAACTGATTTTAATTTTGAAACACACTCGCCTTATATACACACACAAAGGGTCTTATCTGACTCTCAAATCTCCTGCCATTCCCACCCCCCTAGACAGGCTGGCGCTGGCCATAGCATTCACAGTCCCACAGAGTCCCAGGACCCAGAGGTGGTGGTTTCGGTGTGATCCTGGGGGAGCAGCGGCACTTCCAGGATTTGAAAGCTCTCAGTCCCCAGATGCCACAGTTGAAAAAGTGTGGTGTGATCTGTTACTTGGGACCGGAGTTACAGCCCGGTAAAGATAGGGGGGTAGGGGTGTCCAAAAACCCTGGTTCCAAAATTCTCCTACCTCTTGTACTCCCTAGGGGCTACTGATCCCCCAAAAAACGGAGCTCTGGGGAAAAGTGCCACTGGAGTGACCAGGGTTAAAACTAGCGGGTGTTTGGACTTGATGCAGACGACTGGCAGTTCCAGGAGCCCGGCCAGTCTAGGAGGGTTTTTCCGGTCAGAGATCAGAACTTCTCTTGTTTTTGTGTGACCAGAGATCAGAACTTCTCTGACAAGATACAACACAGCAAAACAACACACAGCAAGTGGCGATTATTGCCATGCAATGATATGGAATAGGTTTAATATATCCTGTGGTAGATTTCCTTTGCCCAAGATGTAGATGCGGCCCACATGTCTTTCGGAGCTTGGCGGGATTGTGATGGTGGGGATTTCTCTCTCACTGCTATGTTTTTCGAGGCTTCCTTTATCCCCAAGGTTCGCCTGAGTTGTATGTTGGTCACGGCCAAAAGTTTGTAGATCGCCGCTCAGATGCATTCAGGGCAGCGTTGCGTAGGGCACCCAGGCCTTAAGCTGTGCAGCAATGGAGATGAGACGCCTTTACATTTTGCTGGCAACTTTGTGTAGAGGTCTGATCCTCACATCCCTAAGGCTTATTTGCAGTCAAAGTTGAGCCTCTTTAGTAGCTGGAGGTCATTGATTTTACCTTCTATCACCCGGAGCTCAGAGATCAAGCGTCCATCTCTGAGCATGGTTAAGCACTGCCTGCCGCCAATCACAGTTTAGAAGGTCGGCCCATTAACTTCAATTGGATGAGCTAAAAATCTGCTCTCATACTGAAGTTTAGTCTCTTTATGAATCTCAGAGTAATGAGAAATGGTAAGTGATAGACTTGTGCAACAGCAAATAATT
Source organism: Bombina bombina (assembly GCF_027579735.1). Lineage (NCBI taxonomy): Eukaryota > Metazoa > Chordata > Amphibia > Anura > Bombinatoridae > Bombina > Bombina bombina. The sequence continues at coordinate 198,538,438 of NC_069505.1, read as the reverse complement.
CATTCCGGACAAATATTCTAAAAAAAAATAGTTTTTCAGATTATTCGATGGCTGTACTATTTGATATTTATTTAGTTTAGCATAATGGAGTGCTGCACCAATCCTTCTTCTCAGAGCCCAAGGCCGCTCTAATAGGAGGCTTAGCTTGGTGGATCCCAGGGCCTGCGTTAAAGCACCTTCTCCTTTAGGGCATCCACCATGCTAAGCCTTAGCATGGCCCTGAGCTCTGTGAAAAAGGGTCAGTATAGTGTGGCTCCCCAGCACTAAGCCTTAGCGTGGCCCTAAGCTTTGTGAAGAAGTGTCAGGATTAGTGTGGCTCCCTGACACGCTAAGTCTTAGCATGGCCCTGAGCTCTGTGAAGAAGGGTAAGAACTTATGTGTCTACCCAGCGTGCTAAGCCTTAGCATGGCCCTGAGCTCTGTGAAGAAGGGTCAGTATAGTGTGGCTCCCCAGCACTAAGCCTTAACGTGGCCCTAAGCTTTGTGAAGAAGTGTCAGGATTAGTGTGGCTCCCTGACACGCTAAGTCTTAGCATGGCCCTGAGCTCTGTGAAGAAGGGTCAGAACTTATGTGTCTACCCAGCGTGCTAAGCCTTAGCATGGCCCTGAGCTCTGTGAAGAAGGGTCAGTATAGTGTGGCTCCCCAGCCCTAAGCCTTAGCATGGTCCTGAGCTTTGTGAAGAAGGGTCATTATAGTGTGGCTTCCCAACGCGCTAAGCCTTAGCATGGCCCTGAGCTTCGTGCAGAAGGGTCAGTATAGCATGGCTACCCGGCACGCTAAGCCTTAGCATGGCCCTGAGATCTGTGAAGAAGGGTCAGGATTAGTGTGGCTCACCAGCGCGCTAAGCCTTAGCGTGGCCCTGAGCTTTGTCAAAAAGGGTCAGTAAAGGGTGGCTCCTGGGCACACTAAGCCTTAGCGTGGCCCTGAGCTTTGTGAAGAAGGGTCAGGATTAGTGTGGCTCCACGGCACGCTAAGCCTTAGTGTGGCCCTGAACTTTGTGAAGAAGGGTCAGTATAGCATGGCCCTGAGCTTTGTAAAGAAAGGTCAGTATAGCAAGGCTCCCTGGCATGCTAAGCCTTAGCGAGACCTTGAGCTTTTTGAAGAAGGGTCAGTATAGCGTGGCTCCCTGGCGTGCTAAGCCTTAGCATGGCGCTGAGCTTTGTGAAGGAGGGTCAGTATAGCGTGGCTCCCCGGCGCGTTAAGCCTTAGCATAGCCCTGAACTTTGTGAAGAAGGGTCAGGATTAGTGTAGCTCCCTGGAGCACTAAGCCTTAGCATGGCCATGAGCTCTGTGAAGAAGGGTCAGTATAGCATGGCTCCCTGGTGTGCTAAGCCTTAGCATGGCCCTGAGCTATGTGAAGAAGAGTCAGTGTAGAGTGGCTCCCTGTCGCACTAAGCCTTAGTGTAGCCCTGAGTTTTGTGAAGAAGGGTCAGTATAGTGTAGTTCCCCGGCATGCTAAGCCTTTGCATGGTCCTGAGCTTTGTTAAGAAGGGTCAGTATAGCGTGGCTCCCTGGCGCGCTATATGCAAGTATTTTACCTTTTACAGCTAATTTAAAGGAAACACATATATACTAATGCATTTCAATAGTATATATTAAAACAAATATCTATATTTTCATTATGAATGCGCATTCATAACAAAATGAATGTACATCTTTAGTAAGTGGTGCTTATATGCTTCAGGCTGGCTGATCTGTGCAATTTAATGACTAACACTGAGAGAACCATCTGTTTTACCAAAAACTCATTAGTGCTTCAGAAAACAGGAAAATCCTTTGTAAATCCAAATACTACCAACCTGAGCAAATGAAGCAAAAAAGGTATATGGTCTATATAGAACCAATTGTCTGAAAGCAGACTCAGTCCACAAGTCCATAGGATCTTTGAATGAGGAAGCATCATTAGCAGCAATAACAGTTCACACAAATAGTTTGCACATAGCTGCATCAGCCGTAGGGATATGCTGACATTTTCTGCAAAGCAGGCAGGAAAATAGATCATATTGCTTCAACCTGGAAATTAGATAAAAGCCCTGACCCAGTCTAGTCATGATCACAGAGGAAACATGAAAGAGAACATTTCCCATTAGCCTTTGCCCTAAACAACATAACTTATAATTAATCCTAAGAGAATTGTAAGGTTATCTTCAGCCTGATCAGGGTGGTCACATATGATAATGAAATGAGGAGGTAAGAGCAGTATAAATTGCTTCAATAAGAGGATGAGAGGGCAGGTCTCTCTATTATGGGACCCAGAGGAGAAAGATGAAGGACTACATCTATATCACCGAGCCATAATTGTGGGACAATGTTTATGTAGAAATGATTATTCTTTATGAGGGCTATGAAGGTAACAAAATAATCTGTTAAAGAAGAAACCCTAAAAAACTGTAGAGTTCTTCTAGGTTTATCTGTAAGTATATCCTAAATCTCCCATATAACAGCAGAAGCCTAAACATGTTTTATCTGAAACAATACTATTAACATACAGATCACAAACCTTAGGCTGCCATTATGTTGTACATAAGACTCCTACAGAAGCTGTAGCCCTAGTACCCCTGTTAGCCTTCAATATTCTCCTGAGCCCCCCCCCCCCCACTACCAAACAGAGGAGAGTAGGAGAGGTGAGGGACTACACAGAAAGCTTACAGCAGAAGCACTGATCACTTCTTCCATGAGGCAGCCAAGAATAGTACAACACTGTATCCATGTGGAATTGGTGCTGCTGGTAATATACCCTCCCCACTGGCTTTGTAAATGTATTTTGCAAGGTGGATTACAGCTATATGCAAGCATCCTAGATAAGGCATAACTGGCTATATACCATATATATGAGAGATATAGAAAGTGTATGTTAGGGATAAGTGATCCTTGTATGAGGATTTATGTGATTATATCTGTATATTTTGTTTTTGGGGTAACCTGTTACATAATGTAGTCCTTCTGGGCTGTGATTTACAGACTGTATGTATGTGTCTCTGGGTTACTGCCTATGCACTTGCTCCCTATGAGTGACATTAGTAACTATAAAGTGGGTTTGCTGGCTATATATGTTCCCTCGGCTCTTGTAACTACTGGATTTATTTCTTCTACATTGATAAGGTTCTACTCATATAATAAAAAGAGGGATAAATGTAAATATAGAGAAAGTGAAACTGGAAAAGGTGGTAAGTAGGAATTACAAAATAATAGGAGATTTAAATTAGTATCTTAATAAACTCAGTAAAAATCAGGGAACAAAGATACAGCCTCAACAACAACTCAATAAGAACTTCTGTTTCTTCATTACAAATAATTTCATCTATAATGGCCGCAGGCTAAATACCAGAGTATAACTTGTAATAAATTACGGCAAGATAACAAGTTATGCGCTAAACCGGGTGCGTAAATAATGCAAAATAATTAGCGGTATCGCACTCTCCATAGCGCTGCCATTACAAGTTACTAAAAAACCTTCTTTTGTTGTGCGATATGGTGCATTAAGCTCCATTCGGCACAAAACCCAAGGCCTGACTTGACGTGCTCGTGCACATTTGGAGATGTCTATGGGGAAAAGAAAGATACGTTAAAACCTAACACCCTAACATAAACTCCTAGTCTGAATACCCCTAATCCGCCGCCCCTGACACTAAATATAGTGATTAACCCCTAAATCGCCGCCCCCCGACTTCACCAACACTAAATAAAGGGATTAACCCCTAAACCGCCGCCCCCGACATTGCCGACACTAAATAAACCTATTAACCCCTAAACCGCAGGCTCCCCACATCACTACTACTGTAATAAAGTTATTAACTCCTAATCCGCCGGTTCCCCACATCAAAACACACTAAATTAAACTATTAACCCCTAAACATAACTATCCCCTATACTAAAAAAAATAAGATTAAACTATAAATTAACCTAATATTATTATATTTAAAAAAAACTAACGAAAAATAAAAAAAACTAACATTACAAAATGAAATACACTAAAATTATGAAAAATAACAAAAACCTAACATTACCAAAAATAACAAACACTAAAATTACGAAAAATAAAAAAACTGTTCAAATCAGCCAATAGGATTTAAGCAGCTCTCATCCTATTGGCTGATTTGAATTTTTCAGCCAATAGGAATGCAACGGTACCCCAATATAAAAGGGGTACCTTGCATTCAATCCTCAGTGTGCGGCGACGATCGTACGAAGAGGATCCTCCATGCTGGATGGCTCCGTGGTTACCTCCGCTCCGCCTTCGCCCTGGATGAAGGTAGAAGAGGTCCCCGCGCTGAATGAAGATGTCAGCACCTGGAAGAAGACCTTTACCGCCTGGAAAAAGACCTTCTCCACCAGACTTCAGGAACGGTGAGTACCTATTTGGGGGTTAGATTTAGGATTTTTTAAAAAATTTTGGGTGTTTTTTTTTTTTTAGATTAGGGCTTTTTTATTTTATGGGCGAAAAAGAGCTGAATGCCCTTTTAAGGGCCATACCCATACAAATGCCACTTTAGGGGCAATGGGTAGCTTAGGTTTTTTTTTTAGACTTAGTTTTTTTATTTTGGGGGGGTTGATTGGGTGGGTGGTTACTTTTAGGGGTGACTGTAATTATTTTAGGTAAAAGAGCTGTTTAAAGGGACACTGAACTCAAATTTTTTCTTTTGTGATTCCGATAAACCTTGAAATTTTAAGCAACTTTCTAATTTACTCCTATTAGCAACTTTTCTTCGTTCTCTTGCTATCTTTATTTGAAAAAGAAAGTCCAGAACCTTGGACAGCATTTGTATATTGGTGGATGAATTTATCCACCAATCAGCAAGAACAACCCAGGTTGTTCACCAAAATGGGCCGGCATCTAAACTTACATTCTTGCTGTTCAAATAAAGATACCAAGAGAATGAAGAACATTTGCTAATATGAGTAAATTAGAAAGTTGCTTAAAATTGCATGGTCTACCTGAATCACAAAAGAAAAAAATTGGGTTCAGTGTCCCTTTAACTTAGGACAATGCCCTAAAAAGGCCCTTTTAAGGGCTATTGGTAGTTTATTGATAGGTTAGGGAGTGTTTTTATTTTGGGGTGGCTTTTTTGTTTTTATAGGGCTATTAGATTAGGTTTCATTTTTATTATTTTGGATAATTTCGTTTATTATCTTTTATAATCATAGATTTTTTTTATTATTTGCAATGTTAGTGGGTTGTTTTTTTTATAGTAATGTTAGATTTCTTTTATTTTTTCATAGTCTTAGGTTTATTAAAGTGTTTGCGATGTGGGGGGTCGGCGGTTTAGGGGTAAATCACCTTATTTTAGTGTTGGCGATGCGGGGGGCCGGCGGGTAAAGGTTTAATATGTTTATTTTGTGTTTGCAATGTGGGAGGCCGGCAGTTTAGGGGTTAATACGTAGTTTCTGGGTGTTAGTGTACTTTGTAACATTTTAGTTATGAGTTTTGTGAAACATTTTTGAGTGCGGAATGGAGAGTTGCATAAAGGCTCAAACACTTGCGGTATAGCTGTACCGCAGCGACTTGTAATACTGGAGACCTGCATATTCCACGTGCAAAGGTTAATTTTTCAGCGGTATAGCCGTAGTGCACCAATACCACAAAACTTGTAATCTAGGTCTTAGTGAGCAGCAACAAACCAAACAGAACCGACCCACTGCAGTACAGGAACGTTATAATAGGTTATCAGTAAAAATTCTGAACTATTCTATATGGGGCCAGATTTCTGTGTGGCGCACTAAATTACTAAGTAAAAATGTATTGCTGCGGGTTGGCGCATGTATTACAAGTTAAAAGTAAAACATTAGCTTGCGAGTGAAAGAATGATGCACGCTAACTTCTAGACTTCGGATACCACAACCATACTATCTTCTTTTCCCTATAGACTTCTATGGGGCGAGCTGTAAAAAAAACACCTAACCGTTATCGCTCAATTGCTAACTCTTTACATTCCTATGTTCTTCAAATAGAAAAAAAAAAATATTTTTATTTTTAAATATATCTATACCTATATATGTATATGCATGTATACTGATAATTATATATATAGATATAAAAATATATATATGGTTAATTTTGGTTAATTTTATAAGCCCTATTTTCACTTGTAATGGCTGGTTAATTATCACGTGCCTAGAAGCAGGCAAATTTGCCCGTTTGCAGGTGCGCGATAATTTAGTGCTCCACTTGTAATCTTGCCCTTTATGTTTAGAGCCAGGCTTCAGATTTGCTTTACTCATTCATTTATTCACATTATGAAACACTAAATATATAAAAGTATCAATACTAATATCATAACACTTAGGCATAAATTTATGCTTTTTCTAATCTTTCAATTGTAAACCCTTAAAGGATTACTTTCTGTTATAATTTTTAAGCCAAACAACTAACATATTAAAGTTAATAAACATTAAGTAACACCTACTGACCTATATTTTCTCCAAAACAAGGTTTCATAACGTTCTAAAAGTTATATCTTTTATTCGCCGATGATGTCACGTTATCCTGCCCACTATTTTCAGCACTGCATGTTCAAAATACTTAAACCAATTACTTTGTGTTTAAAGCGCCATTTTGAAACCTAGGTATTTGTAAACGGATTGGTACAGAGCAAAGGATACCCACGAAGTGGGTTTGGAAAACAATTAAATTTGCAGACAAGATTTCTGATATACGGTAGAGATATGTTAATGAAATGCTATTGATAAAAGGTGTATTTGGGGTATTTAGTTAGTAACAGGCATAGAAAATATTTACTTACAGTGGCCCTTTAAGACTCTTAAACCCTGCACAGAGGCAAAGCATTCACCACAAACAGCAGAGTCTACTATACAAGTAAAAAATGCTGTAAATATGCATTGAACGGCAGTCGTGGTTTGGAGCAAAGTCCTTAGCCCAGAGCAAGTAATACCAGCAGCAGGCAATTCATGTGTCATATAGCAGTCAGTGTGAGATGAGAGACTCTTTCAATACAAATCACTGAGATAAACTGAGAGAATAAAACATGAAATATGTCAGTCAGAGCTGTCAGTTACTGTGCTGGGTCTCTGCCATTACCTGTGTGTCTGTGAAACAGTAGCTGTATAAGCCTAGCCTTCCATACTCATAAATATACACCCCTTATAGCTTTATCCTCGGCAGCTCATCCTCTTGTAGCTTCATCCTTAGTAGCTCATCCCCTTATAGCTTCATCCTCAGTAGCATTACCCCCTTACAGCTTCATCCTCAGTAACATTACCCCTTATAGCTTCATCCTCAGTAACATTACCCCTTATAGCTTCATCCTCAGTAGCATTACCCCTTATAGCTTCATCCTCAGTAGCATTACCCCCTTATAGCTTCATCCTCAGTAGCATTACCCCTTACAGCTTCATCCTCAGTAACATTACCCCTTATAGCTTCATCCTCAGTAGCATTACCCCCTTACAGCTTCATCCTCAGTAACATTACCCCTTATAGCTTCATCCTCAGTAGCATTACCCCTTACAGCTTCATCCTCAGTAACATTACCCCCATATAGCTTCATCCTTAGTAGCATTACCCTCTTATAGCTTCATCCTTAGTAGCATTACCCCCTTATAGCTTCATCCTCAGTAACATTACCCCTTATAGCTTCATCCTCAGTAGCATTACCCCCATATAGCTTCATCCTTAGTAGCATTACCCTCTTATAGCTTCATCCTCAGTAACATTACCCCTTATAGCTTCATCCTCAGTAGCATTACCCCTTACAGCTTCATCCTCAGTAACATTACCCCTTATAGCTTCATCCTCAGTAGCATTACCCCCTTACAGCTTCATCCTCAGTAGCATTACCCCCATATAGCTTCATCCTTAGTAGCATTACCCTCTTATAGCTTCATCCTTAGTAGCATTACCCCCTTATAGCTTCATCTTTAGTAGCATTACCCCCTTATACCTTCATCCTTAGTAGCATTACCCTCTTATAGCTTCATCCTTATTAGCATTACCCCCTTATTGCTTTATCCTCAGTAGCATTATCCCTTATAGCTTTATCCTCAGTAGCATTACCCCTTATAGCTTCATCCTTTGTGGCATTACCCCTTATAGCTTTATCCTCAGTAGCATTACCCTCTTATAGTTTCATCCTTAGTAGCAATACCCCCTTATAGCTTTATCCTCAGTAGCATTACCCCTTTATAGCTTTATCCTCAGTAGCAATACCCCCTTATAGCTTTATCCTCAGTAGCATTACCCCCTTATAGTTTCATTCTCAGTAGCAATACCCCCTTATAGCTTCATCCTCATTAGCTCACCCCTTATAGTTTCATCCTCATTAGCTCACCCCCTTATAGCTTTATCCTCAGTAGCATTACCCCTTATAGCTTCATCCTTTGTGGCATTACCCCTTATAGCTTTATCCTCAGTAGCATTACCCTCTTATAGCTTCATCCTTAGTGGCATTACCCTCTTATAGCTTTATTCTCAGTAACATTACCCCTTATAGCTTTATTCTCAGTAACATTACCCCTTATAGCTTCACCCTCAGTAGCATTACCCCTTATAGTTTCATCCTCATTAGCTCACCCCCTTATAGCTTTATCCTCAGTAGCATTACCCCCTTATAGTTTCATCCTCAGTAACATTACCCCTTATAGCTTCATCCTCATTAGCTCACCCCTTATAGTTTCATCCTCATTAGCTCACCCCCTTATAGCTTTATCCTCAGTAGCATTACCCCTTATAGCTTCATCCTTTGTGGCATTACCCCTTATAGCTTTATCCTCAGTAGCATTACCCTCTTATAGCTTCATCCTTAGTGGCATTACCCTCTTATAGCTTTATTCTCAGTATCATTACCCCTTATAGCTTCATCCTCAGTAGCATTACCCTCTTATAGCTTCATCCTTAGTAGCATTACCCTCTTACAGCTTAATCCTCAGTAGCATTACCCTCTTATAGCTTTATTCTCAGTAACATTACCCCTTATAGCTTTATTCTCAGTAACATTACCCCTTATAGCTTCACCCTCAGTAGCATTACCCCTTATAGTTTCATCCTCATTAGCTCACCCCCTTATAGCTTTATCCTCAGTAGCATTACCCTCTTATAGTTTCATCCTCAGTAACATTACCCCTTATAGCTTCATCCTCAGTAGCATTACCCCTTATAGTTTCATCCTCAGTAGCTCACCCCCTTATAGCTACATCCTCAGTAGCTCACCCCCTTATAGCTTCATCCTCAGTAGCTCACCCCCTTATAGCTTCATCCTCAGTAGCTCACCCCCATATAACTTCATCCTCAGTAGCTCACCCCCTTATAGCTTCATCCTTAGTAGCTCACCCCCTTATAGCTTCATCCTCAGTAGCATTACCCCCTTATACCTTCATCCTTAGTAGCATTACCCATTATACCTTCATCCTCAGTAGCTCACCCCCTTATTGATTCATTCTCAGTAGCATTACCCTCTTATAGCTTTATCCTCGGTAGCTCACCCCCTCATAGCTTTATTCTAATTAAATTGCCCCCTTATAGCTTCATCCTCAGTAGCTCACCCTCTTATAGCTTCATCCTCAGTAGCATTACCCCGTTATAGCTTCATCCTTAGTAGCATCGCCCATTATACCTTCATCCTCAGTAGCTCACCCTCTTATAGCGTCATCCTCAGTAGCATTACCCTCTTATAGCTTTATCCTTGTTAGCTCACCCCCTCATAACTTTATACTCAGTATCTCACCCCCTTATAGCTTCATCCTCAGTAGCTCACCCCCTTATAGCTTTATCCTCAGTAGCAGCACAGCCCCTTATACCTTCATCCTCAGTATCTCACCCCCTTATAGCTTCATCCTCAGTAGCTCACCCCCTTATAGCTTCATCCTCAGTAGCTCACCCCTTATAGCTTCATCCTCAGTCAGGGACGTGCACTCATAGGAGGCAGGGAAGGCTGTGCCTACCCTGCCATATGTGGCCAAAGCTTAATTAAATTTTAATTAAAACAAAAAAAAAGTCCAACCTTTTTTTTTTCTCTCTCACCATTTTCCCCCCATGTAATGCTATGGAGAGGCAGGTACAGGAACACTTCTCTCCATTGCAGTACATGGGTCAAAGGAAAAGCTGTGCTGCAGCGCCACCTGTGTTCTATCAATACGAGGCACCCCTCTTGATGCCTCCTAGCAAATGAAGGATATATAGATTAATCAGAAGGAGGATGCAGTGAGCAGGGTCATGTGACACAACTGGAAGCTGAGGTAACCTAAGAACAGATGACACCAAGCAGAAGATTAAAGTAGTATTCTACATCTCTTGTGATTCACAAATTGTGTTCAGATACAGCTCATTAACAGGGGGGACAGTAAGTGAGTATAACCCAATACTGACAGGAAGTCAAAGGGTCAATTCAAATTGAAATCCATAATTTAAAACCCAGAGTTTGAAGTTAAGTGTGCAGTGCCCACATTATTTAAACTAAAGTTTTTGACACTGAATATTGCTAAGCCTCCCTTTTTCATGATTATTTGATTTAATTAGGTACAAACTCCATATATGTTATGTCTGTTCAGTCAGAGGATGCAGTATCTATTTTTATTTTTCTCTCTGTCTCCATTTATTCAAAGACTGTTGTTAACTTGTAATTCACAAATCAATTGAAAGCTGTTGCATTGTGTTTTTAATATGTGCTGCTTTTATACAAATTTATATTAATAAAAGGAGATAATGAGTCATTTAAAAAATATATGTAATTATTGCAGTTAAATATTTTTAGAAATAATGCCACTGTAAAGTAACTTGTTAAACACATAGTCAAAGGGAGACAGTTAAAATTAAACTTTCATGATTGAGGTAGATCATGCTATTTTAATAGACTTTTCTAGTTATTTATATTTTGAGAATTAGCATCAACTGTTACTGGCCCCATGTCAGCAAATCAAATTAGTTTTTGAAAGGAACATGAAAGTCATAATTACATTTCCATCATTCAGATAGAAATTGCACACAAAAAAATTAAATAAACTTTCTATTTTACTTTTATTATTATGTACTTCATTCTTTTGGTATCCTTTGGTGTCCTTTGTTGAACAGCATACCTAAGTGGGATGTGCACGTGCGTTTCTTGAGCACCATATTGGAGCAGCTGTGTTGGCAGTATTGATCACTTTTCCTTTGTGTAAAATTTGTATGGTAAATTATTTCTATTTTTACAATACAGTAGTGAGTAGAGAAGAGATTGTGGATCATTCTAATTGCTTAGTAACTGGCATTGTGCCACAGAATTGTGTGAGTGTGTATGTCAGCAGAGTGTGTGTGGGTTTCAGTGAGCAGAGTATGTGTGCTTTATTCTCCAGGTAATAAATACATTTCCAATGAGCTGGTGCTTTAGTGCAGTGTTTCTCAACAATGGTCCTCAAGTAAACCCAACAGGCCAGGTTTTTATTATAGTTGAATCAGTGCACAGGTGAAGTAATCAGATGATCAGTAACTCAGTGGTTACTAACATGCTCTCACCCATCAGCAGATTATTTCACCTGTGCACTGGTTCAGCTATCATTTAAACCTGCCCTGTTGGGGGTACTTGCGGCCCTCTGTATATGTGTTTCTCCGGCGTATCATATCTAGTGCCTCACCAGCCTCTGACCTCACTGCACGTCACTGTCCTCAGTAGCTCACCCCCTTATAACTTCATCCTCAGTAGCTCACCCCCTTATAGCTTCATCTTTAGTAGCTCATCCCCTTATAGCTTCATCCTCAGTAACATTACCCCCTTATACCTTCATCCTTAGTAGCATTTCCCATTATACCTTCATCCTCAGTAGCTCACCCCCTTATTGCTTCATACTCAGAAGCATTATCCTCTTATAGCTTTATCCTAGGTAGCTCACCCCCTCATAGCTTTATACTCAGTAACATTACCCCCTTATAGCTTCATCCTCAGTAGCTCACCCTCTTATAGCTTCATCCTCAGTAGCTCACCCCTTATAGCTTAATCTTCAGTAGCTCTAACCCCTTATAGCTTCATCCTTAGTAGCATTACCTCTTTATAGCATCATCCTCAGTAGCTCACCACTTATACATTGATCATCAGTAGCATTACCACCTTAAAGCTTCATTCTCAGTACCTCATCCCCTTATAGCTTCATCCTCAGTAGCTCATCCCTAATACCTTCATCTTCAGTAGCTCTACCCCCTTATAGCTTCATCCTCAGTAGCATTAACTCCTTATAGCTTTATCCTCAGTAACTCTAGCCCCTTATACCTTCATCCTTAGTAGCATTACCCCCTTATAGCTTAATTCTCAGTAGCTCACCCTCTTATACCTTCATCCTTAGTAGCATTACCCCCTTATATCTTCATTCTCAGTAGCTCACCCTCTTATACCCTAATCCTCAGTAGCTCTACTCCCTTATACCTTCATCCTTAGTAGCATTTGCCCCTTATAGCTTCATCCTCAGTAGCTCCCCTTTTTATAGCTTTAACCTCAGTAACATTACCCCTTATACCTTCATCCTCAGTGGCATTGCCCCTTATACCTTAATCCTCAGTAGCATTACCCCCTTATACCTTCACCCTCAGTAGCTGACCCCCTTATAGCTTCATCCTTAGTAGCACATCCTATTATATCGTCATTCTTAGTAGCTCACCCCCTTATAGCTTCATCCTCAGTAACATTACCCCCTTTTACCTTCATCCTCAGTGATGCTGCCTCCTTATGCCTTCATCCTCAGTAACATTACCCCTTATAGCTTTATCCTCAGAAACATTACCCCTTATAGCTTCATCCTCAGTAGCATTACCCCCTTATAGCTTCATCCTCATTAGCATTACCCCCTTTATACCTTTCGTCCTCAGTAGCATTACCCCTTTATACCTTAATTCTCAGTAGCTCACCCCTTATACCTTCATCCTCAGTAGCATTACCCCCTTATACCTTAACCCTCAGTAGCTGACCCCCTTATAGCTTCATCCTTAGTAGCTCATCCTATTATAGCTTCATCCTCAGTAACATTACCCCCTTATAACTTCATCCTCAGTAACATTACCCCCTTATAGCTTCATCCCCAGTAGCATTACCCCTTATAGCTTTATCCTCAGAAACATTACCCCTTATAGCTTCATCCTCATTAGCATTACCCCCTTTATACCTTCGTCCTCAGTAGCATTACCCCTTTATACCTTAATCCTCAGTAGCTCACCCCTTATAGCTTCATCCTCAGTAGCTTTACGCCCTTATACTTCCATCCTCAGTAGCATTACCCACTTATTGCTTCATCCTCAGTAGCTCACCCTTTTATACCTTAATCCTCAGTAGCTCACCCCTTATACCTTCATTCTCAGTAGCTCACCCCTTTATAGATTTATTCTCAATAGCATAACCCCCTTATACCTTCCTCCTCAGTAGCTCATCCCCGTATATCTTCATCCTCAGTAGCATTAGCCTCTTATAGCTTTATCCTCTGTAGCTCACCCCCTCATAGCTTTATACTCATTAACATTACCTCCTTATAGCTTCATCCAAAGTAGCTCACCCTCTTATAGCTTCATCCTCAGTAGCTCACCCCTTATAGCTTCATCCTCAGTATCTCACCCCCTTATAGCTTCAACCTCAGTAGCTCACCCCCTTATAGCTTCATCCTCAGTAGCATTACCCTCTTATAACTTTATCCTCGGTAGCTCACCCCCTCATAGCTTTATACTCAGTAACATTACCTCCTTATAGCTTCATCCTCAGTAGCTCAGTCCCTTATACCTTCATCCTCTGTAGCATTAACTCCTTAGAGCTCATTCATCAGTAGCTCATCCTCTTATAGCATCATCCTTAGTAGCTTGCCCCTTATAGCTTCATTGTCAGTAGCTCACCCCCTTATAGCTTCATCCTCAGTAGCATTACCCACTTATAGCTTCATCCCCTGTAGCATTTCCCCCTTATACCTTAATCCTTAGTAAAATTACCTCCTTATACCTTCATCCTAAGTAGCATTACACCCTTATAGCTTCATCCTCAGTAACATTACCCCCTTTTACCTTCATTCTCAGTAGCTCATCGCCTTATATTTTCATCCTCAGTACATCACCCCCTTAAAGCTTCATCCTCGGTAGCTCACCCCCCTATACCTTCAACCTCATTAGCATTACCCACTTATAGCTTCATTGTCAGTAGCTCACCCCCTTATAGCTTCATCCTCAGTAGCATTACCCACTTATAGCTTCATCCCCTGTAGCATTTCCCCCTTATACCTTAATCCTTAGTAAAATTACCTCCTTATACCTTCATCCTAAGTAGCATTACACCCTTATAGCTTCATCCTTAGTAACATTACCCCCTTTTACCTTCATTCTCAGTAGCTCATCGCCTTATATTTTCATCCTCAGTACATCATCCCCTTATAGCTTCATCCTCAGTAGCATTTCCCCATTATACCTTCATCCACAGTAGCTCACCCCCCTTATAGCTTCATCCTCAGTAGCTCTAACCCCTTATAGCTTCATCCTTAGTAGCATTACCCCTTTATAGCATCATCCTCAGTAGCTCATCCCTTATACATTGATCATCAGTAGCATTACCACCTTAAAGCTTCATTCTCAGTACCTCATCCCCTTATAGCTTCATCCTCAGTAGCTCACTCCTAATACCTTCATCTTCAGTAGCTCTACCCCCTTATAGCTTCATCCTCAGTAGCATTAACTCCTTATAGCTTTATCCTCAGTAACTCTAGCCCCTTATACCTTCATCCTTAGTAGCATTACTCCCTTATAGCTTAATTCTCAGTAGCTCACCCTCATATACCTTCATCCTTAGTAGCATTACCCCCTTATATCTTCATTCTCAGTAGCTCACCCTCTTATACCCTCATCCTCAGTAGCTCTACTCCCTTATACCTTCATCCTTAGTAGCATTTCCCCCTTATAGCTTCATCCTCAGTAGCTCCCCTTTTATAGCTTTAACCTCAGTAACATTACCCCTTATACCTTCATCCTCAGTGGCATTGCCCCTTATACCTTCATCCTCAGTAGCATTACCCCCTTATACCTTCACCCTCAATAGCTGACTCCCTTATAGCTTCATCCTTAGTAGCTCATCCTAATATAGCTTCATCCTCAGTAACATTACCCCCTTTAACCTTCATCCTCAGTGATTTTGCCTCCTTATGCCTTCATTCTCAGTAACATTACCCCTTATAGCTTTATCCTCAGAAACATTACCCCTTATAGCTTCATCCTCAGTAGCATTACCCCCTTATAGCTTCATACTCATTAGCATTACCCTCTTTATACCTTCGTCCTCAGTAGCATTACCCCTTTATACCTTAATTCTCAGTAGCTCACCCCTTATACCTTCATCCTCAGTAGCATTACCCCCTTATACCTTCACCCTCAGTAGCTGACCCCCTTATAGCTTCATCCTTAGTAGCTCATCCTATTATAGCTTCATCTTCAGTAACATTACCCCCTTATAGCTTCATCCTCAGTAACATTACCCCCTTATAGCTTTATCCTCAGTAGCATTACCCCTTATAGCTTTATCCTCAGAAACATTACCCCTTATAGCTTCATCCTCAGTAGCATTACCCCCTTATAGCTTCATCCTCATTAGCATTACCCCCTTTATACCTTCGTCCTCAGTAGTATTACCCCTTTATACCTTAATCCTCAGTAGCTCACCCCTTGTACCTTCATCCTCAGTAGCATTACCCCCTTATACCTTCACCCTCAGTAGCTGACTCCCTTATACCTTCATCCTTAGTAGCTCATCCTATTATAGCTTCATCCTCAGTAACATTACCCCCTTATAACTTCATCCTCAGTAACATTACCCCCTTATAGCTTTATCCTCAGTAGCATTCCCCCCTTATAGCTTCATCCTCATTAGCATTACCCCCTTTATACCTTCGTCCTCAGTAGCATTACCCCTGTATACCTTAATCCTCAGTAGCTCACCCCTTATAGCTTCATCCTCAGTAGCTCTACCCCTTATACCTCCATCCTCAGTAGCATTACCCCCTTATTGCTTCATCCTCAGTAGCTCACCCTTTTATACCTTAATCCTCAGTAGCTCACCCCTTACACCTTCATTCTCAGTAGCTCACCCCCTTATAGTTTTATTCTCAGTAGCATAACCCCCTTATACCTTCCTCCTCAGTAGCTCATCCCCTGTAGCTTCATCCTCAGTAGCTTATCTTATTCTAGCTTCATCCTCTGTAACATTACCCTGTTTTACCTTCATCCTCAGCACCTCATCCCCTTAAAGCTTCAATCTCAGTAGCTCACCCCTTATATCTTCATCCTCATTAGCTCTAGTCCCTTATAGCTTCATCCTCATTAGCATTTCCCCCTTATACCTTCATCCACAGTAGCTCACCCCCTTATAGCTTTATCCTCAGTAGCTCTAACCCCTTATAGCTTCATCCTTAGTAGCATTACCCCTTTATAGCATTATCCTCAGTAGCTCACCCCTTATACATTGATAATCAGTAGCATTACCACCTTAAAGCTTCATTCTCAGTACCTCATCCCCTTATAGCTTTATCCTCAGTAGCTCACCCCTAATACCTTCATCTTCAGTAGCTCTACCCCCTTATAGCTTCATCCTCAGTAGCATTAACTCCTTATAGCTTTATCCTCAGTAGCTCTACCCCCTTATACCTTCATCCTTAGTAGCATTACCCCCTTATAGCTTCATTCTCAGTAGCTCACCCTCTTATACCTTCATCCTTAGAAGCATTACCCCCTTATATCTTCATTCTCAGTAGCTCACCCTCTTATACCCTCATCCTCAGTAGCTCTACTCCCTTATACCTTCATCCTTAGTAGCATTTCCCCCTTATAGATTCATCCTCAGTAGCTCCCCTTTTTATAGCTTTAACCTCAGTAACATTACCCCTTATACCTTCATCCTCAGTGGCATTGCCCCTTATACCTTCAGTTTCATATAGTTTCATTTCAGTAATATTGTCCCCTTATACCTTCATCCTCAGTAGCATTACACCCTTATAGCTTCATCCTCAGTAACATTACTCCCTTATACCTTAATCCTCAGTAACATTACCCCTTATACCTTCAACCTCAGTAGCATTACGCCCTTATACCTTCATCCTTAGTAACATTACCCCCTTATAGCTTAATCCTCAGTAACATTACCCCTTTATAGCTTCATCTTCTGTAGCTCACCCCCTTATAGCTTCATCTCAGTAGCTCACCTCTTATAGCTTCATCTTCTGTAGCTCACCCTCTTATACCTTCATCTTCACTAGCATTACCTCCTAATAGCTTAATCCTCTGTAGCATTAACTCTTTATAGCTTATTACTCAGTAGCTCATCTCCTTATAGCTTCGTCCTCAGTAGCTCATCCCCTTATAGCTTCATCCTCAGAAGCTCATCCTCTTATAGCTTCATCCTCAGTAGCATTACCCCCTTATAGCTTCATCCTCAGTAATATTATCCCTTTATACCTTCATCCTCAGTAACATTACACCCTTATAGCTTCATCCTCAGTAGCATTACCCCCTTATAGCTTCATCCTCAGTAGCATTACCCCCTTATACCTTCAACCTCAGTAGCATTACACCCTTATACCTTCATCCTCAGTAACATTACCCCCTTATACCTTCATCATCAGTAGCATTACACCCTTATAGCTTCATCCTCAGTAGCATTACCCCCTTTATACCTTTGTCCTCAGTAGCATTACCCCTTTATACCTTAATCCTCAGTAGCTCACCCTTTAAACCTTCATCCTCAGTAGCATTACCCCCTTATACCTTCACCCTCAGTAGTTGACTCCCTTATAGCTTCATCCTTAGTAGCTCATCCTATTATAGCTTCATCCTCAGTAACATTACCCCCTTATAACTTCATCCTCAGTAACATTACCCCCTTATTGCTTCATCCTCAGTAGCATTATCCCTTATAGCTTTATCCTCAGAAACATTACCCCTTATAGCTTCATCCTCAGTAGCATTACCCCCTTATAGCTTCATCCTCATTAGCATTACCTCCTTTATACATTCGTCCTCAGTAGCATTACCCCTTTATACCTTAATCCTCAGTAGCTCACCCCTTATAGCTTCATCCTCAGTAGCTCTACTCCCTTATACCTCCATCCTCAGGAGCATTACCCCCTTATTGCTTCATCCTCAGTAGCTCACCCTTTTATACCTTAATCCTCAGTAGCTCACCCCTTACACCTTCATTCTCAGTAGCTCACCCCCTTATAGTTTTATTCTCAGTAGCATAACCCCCTTATACCTTCCTCCTCAATAGCTCATCCCTTGTAGCTTCATCCTCAGTAGCTTATCTTATTATAGCTTCATCCTCAGTAACATTACACCCTTATAGCTTCATCCTCAGTAGCATTACCCCCTTATAGCTTCATCCTCAGTAGCATTACCCCCTTATACCTTCAACCTCAGTAGCATTACGCCCTTATACCTTCATCCTCAGTAACATTACCCCCTTATACCTTCATCATCAGTAGCATTACACCCTTATAGCTTCATCCTTAGCAACATTAACCCCTTATAGCTTCATCCTCAGTCACATAACCCCTTTATAGCTTCATCTTCTGTAGCTCACCCCCTTATAGCTTCATCCTCAGTAGCTCACCTCTTATAGCTTAATCCTCTGTAGCTTTCCCTTTTATACCTTCATCCTCAGTAGCATTACACCCTTATAGCTACATCCTCAGTAACATTACCCCCTTATAGTTTCATCCTCAGTAACATAACCCCTTATAGCTTCATCCTCTGTAGAATTAACTCTTTATAGCTTATTACTCAGTAGCTCATCTCCTTATAGCTTCATCCTCAGTAGCATTACCCCCTTATAGCGTCATCCTCAGTAGCATTACCCTTTATTCCTTTATCCTCAGTAACATTACCCCTTCATACCTTCATCCTCAGTAGAATTACCCCCTTATACCTTCATCCTCAGTAGCATTACACCCTTATAGCTACATCATCAGTAACATTACCCCCTTATAGTTTCATCCTCAGTAACATTACCCCTTATAGCTTCATCCTCAGTAACAATACCCCTTATTGCTTCATCCTCAGTAGCATTTTCCCCTTATACATTCATCCTCAGTAGCTCAACCCCTTATAGTTTCATCCTCAGTAGCATTACCCCCTTATAGCTTCATCCACAGTAGCTCCAGTGGCGTATTTAAGTTTTGTGCTGCCCTAGGCACTCAAAATGCTGCTGCCCCCCCCCCCCAAAAAAATGGTTTAGTCCTTTTTTTCCTCCCCCTAAATATTTTTTTGGGGGTCGGTCTGTAATTTTTTATTTTTTTTTCAATAACAATTCAAAAGAAATGGGCTAGCAAAACACTTGCATGCAGGTGGGTTGAAATGCATGCATCTCATATCTTTTCTCCCTGAGAGAAGGGAGAGAAAAGAAGGTGAGAGGAGAAAAGGGAGGGAAAGGAAAGAAAGAAGGAAGGAAGGGAGGGAGAGAGAGAGAAGAGGAAAGCAGGGAGGAAGAGGAGAAAAGGGGGAGGGAAAGAAGGGAGTGAAAGAAAGGAGTGAAAGAAGGGAGCAAGGGAGGGAATTGAGATAATGAAGGGAGGGAGGGAGGGAAAGAAGGGAGGGAGGTAGGGAGTTGAGGGAGGGAGTTGAGAGAGGAAGGGAGGGAGAAAGGGAAAGAAGATAGAGAAGAGGAAGGGAGGGAAAGAAGAATACACTTCGAAACAATCACTGCCCCTTACATGCAACAACATAAGTAAATACTATCGTTCAAGTAATGAAACTTTTTAAGTTTTGGCTTACTATTTACTCTGTGGGTTCATGAATGCAGAGAAAGCTAGCTATTAGAGTTTATGATTAGTCATCACAAGCTGATCTAAGCAGTGCACTGACGCATCCAGTCAGTTAGCTGCTAAGACCTGCAATAAGCACTGCACCTGCAGACCCACCACAGCTGACAAGGGGAGGCAGCATATCGGCACAAGGTCTTCTTCTCCAGCCTCACCTTCTAAGCATATCCTCGGGCAAGTTTCTCACCAAGAATGCTTCCACTGCAAAAATGCCGGCGGCTCTAAATTAAGCAATGGTTTAAAGGAGCACTGCCTGTGAAAAGTGACCTTAATCAGCGCATGTGCCTTGTCTTCTCTGTAAAAGCCTGCACATTATCGCTCACTGTACTATGTGCTGGCTTTTAGAGAGAGGATAGGGCAGATGTGCTGCCCCTCCCAAATCTGCTGCCCTAGGCACCGGCCTTGTTTGCTTAGGCCATAATACGCCCCTGGCTCGCCCCCTTATAGTTTCATCTTTAGTAGCTCATCCTATTATAGCTTCATCCTCAGTAACATTACCCCCTTTTACCTTCATCCTCAGTAGCTCGCTGCCTTATACCTTCATCCTCAGTACCTCATCCCCTTATAGCTTCATCCTCAGTAGCATTACCTCCTTATAGCTTCATCCTCAGTATCTCTACCCCCTTATAGCTTCATCCTCAGTAGCATTTTCCCTTATACCTTCATCCACAATAGCTCACCCACTTATAGCTTCATCCTCAGTAGCTCTACCCCTTATAGCTTCATCCTTAGTAGCATCACCCCCTTATAGCTTCATTCTCAGAAGCTCACCCCCTTATACCTTCATCCTCAGTAGCTCTACCCCGTTATAGCTTCATCCTTAGTAGCATCACCCCCTTATAGCTTCATTCTCAGTAGCTTATTCTCTTATATCTTCATCCTCAGTAGCTCTACCCCCTTATAGTTTCATCCTTAGTAGCATCACCCCCTTATAGCTTCATTCTCAGTAGCTCTACCCCCTTATACCTTCATCCTTAGTAGCATTATCCCCTTATATCTTCATCCTCAGTAGTTCACCCTCTTATAGCTTCAATCTCAGTAACATTACCCCCTTATACCTTTCAGTAGCATTTTCCCCTTATACCTTCACCCTCAGTAGCTCTACCCCCTTATACCTTCATCCTTAGTAGCAATACCCCTTTATAGCTTTATTCTCAGTAGCATTTACCCCTTATACCTTCACCCTCAGTAGCTGACCCCCTTATAGCTTCATCCTTAGTAGCGTATCCTATTATAGCTTCATCCTAAGTAACATTACCCCCTTATACATTCATCCTCACTGGCATTGCCTCTTTTAGCTTCATTCTTAGTAACTCATCCTATTATAGCATCATTCTCAGTAGCTCACCCTCTTATACCTTCATCCTCAGTAGCTCACCCCCTTATACCTTCATCCTCAGTAGCTCTACCCCGTTATAGCTTTATCCTCAGTAGCATTTTCCCCTTATAGCTTCACCCTCAGTAGCTGACCCCCTTATAGCTTCATCCTTAGTAGCTCATCCTATTATATCGTCATTCTTAGTAGCTCACCCCCTTATAGCTTCATCCTCAGTAATATTACCCCCTTATAGCTTCATCCTCAGTAACATTACCCCTTTATAGTTTCATCTTCTGTAGCTCACCCCCTTATAGCTTCATCCTCAGTAGCTCACCCCCTTATACCTTCATCCTCAGTAGCTCTACGCCGTTATAGCTTTATCCTCAGTAGCATTTTCCCCTTATAGCTTCACCCTCAGTAGCTGACCCCCTTATACCTTCATCCTCAGTAGCTCACCCCCTTATACCTTCATCCTCAGTAGCTCATCCTATTATAGCTTCATGCTCAGTAATATTACCCCCTTTTACCTTCATTCTCAGTGGTGTTGCCTCATTATGCCTTCATCCTCAGAAGCTCACCCCCTTATACCTTCATCCTCAGTAGATCTAACCCTAATAGCGTCATCCTCAGTAGCTCACCCCCTTATAGCTTCATCCTTAGTAGCTCATTCTATTATAGCTTCATCCTCAGTAGCATTACCCCCTTATACCTTCATCCTCAGTAGTTCATCTCCTTATACCTTCATCCTCAGTAGATCTAACTCTAATAGCGTCATCCTCAGTAGCTCACCCCCTTATAGCTTCATCCTTAGTAGCTCATTCTATTATAGCTTCATCCTCAGTAGCATTACCCCCTTATACCTTCATCCTCAGTAGTTCATCTCCTTATAGCTTCATCCTCAGTAGCTCATCCTATTATAGCTTCATCCTCAGTAACATTATCCACTTTTACCTTCATCCTCAGTGGTGTTGCCTCCTTATGCCTTCATCCTCAGTAGCTCACCCCCTTATATCTTCATCCTCAGTAGCTCTACCCCCTTATAGCTTCATCCTCAGTAGCTCACCCCCTTATACCTTCATCCTAAGTAGCATTACACCCTTATAGCTTCATCCTCAATAACATTACCCCTTATAGCTTCATCCTCAGTAACATTACTCTTTATACCTTCAACCTCAGTAGCATTACACCTTTATACCTTCATCCTCAGTAACATTACCCCCTTATACCTTCATCATCAATAGTATTAACCCCTTATAGCTTCATTCTCAGCAATATTACTCCCTTTTACCTTCATCCTCAGTAGCATTACACCCTTATAGCTTCATCCTTAGTAACATTACCCCTTTATAGCTACATCTGTAAAAAAAAAATTCATGTTTCAAATAGGGCATGTAATTTTATACAACTTTCCTATTTACTTTTATCACCAGTTTTGGTTTGTTCTCTTGGTATTCTTAGTTGAAAGCTAAACCTAGGAGGTTCATATGCTAATTTCTTAGACCTTGAAGGCCGCCTTTAATCTAAATGCATTTTGATCGTTTTTCACCACTAGAGGGCATTAGTTCACGTGTTTCATATAGATATCATTGAGCTCATGCACGTGAATTTACCATGGAGACAGCTCTGATTGACTAAAATGCAAGTCTGTCAAAAGAACTGAAATAAGGGGGCAGTATGCTGAGGCTTAGATACAAGGTAATTACAGAGGTAAAATGTGTATTATTATAACTGTGTTAGTTATGCAAAACTGGGGAATTGGTAATTAAGGGATTATCTATCTTTTAAAACAACAAAAATTCTGGTGTTGACTGTCCCTTTAACTCTTTATTGCTTATTCCTCAGTAGTTCATCCCCTTATAGTGTCATCCTTAGTAGCTCATCCCCTTATAGCTTCATCATCAGTAGCATTACCCCTTTATACATTCATCTTTAGTAACATTACCCCCTTATAAGTTCATGCTCAGTAGCATTACACCCTTACAGCTTCATACTCAGTAGCATTACCCCCTTAAAGCTTCATACTCAGTAGCATTACCCCCATATAGCTTCATCCTCAGTAGCTCACCCCCTTATACCTTCATCCTCAGTAGCTCTACCCCGTTATAGCTTCATCCTTAGTAGCATCACCCCCTTATAGCTTCATTCTCAGTAGCTTATTCTCTTATATCTTCATCCTCAGTAGCTCTACCCCCTTATAGTTTCATCCTTAGTAGCATCACCCCCTTATAGCTTCATTCTCAGTAGCTCTACCCCCTTATACCTTCATCCTTAGTAGCATTACCCCCTTATATCTTCATCCTCAGTAGTTCACCCTCTTATAGCTTCAATCTCAGTAACATTACCCCCTTATACCTTTCAGTAGCATTTTCCCCTTATACCTTCACCCTCAGTAGCTCTACCCCCTTATACCTTCATCCTTAGTAGCAATACCCCTTTATAGCTTCATTCTCAGTAGCATTTACCCCTTATACCTTCACCCTCAGTAGCTGACCCCCTTATAGCTTCATCCTTAGTAGCGCATCCTATTATAGCTTCATCCTAAGTAACATTACCCCCTTATACATTCATCCTCACTGGCATTGCCTCTTTTAGCTTCATTCTTAGTAACTCATCCTATTATAGCATCATTCTCAGTAGCTCACCCTCTTATACCTTCATCCTCAGTACCTCACCCCCTTATACCTTCATCCTCAGTAGCTCTACCCCGTTATAGCTTTATCCTCAGTAGCATTTTCCCCTTATAGCTTCACCCTCAGTAGCTGACCCCCTTATAGCTTCATCCTTAGTAGCACATCCTATTATATCGTCATTCTTAGTAGCTCACCCCCTTATAGCTTCATCCTCAGTAATATTATCCCCTTATAGCTTCATCCTCAGTAACATTACCCCTTTATAGTTTCATCTTCTGTAGCTCACCCCCTTATAGCTTCATCCTCAGTAGCTCACCCCCTTATACCTTCATCCTCAGTAGCTCTACGCCGTTATAGCTTTATCCTCAGTAGCATTTTCCCCTTATAGCTTCACCCTCAGTAGCTGACCCCCTTATACCTTCATCCTCAGTAGCTCACCCCCTTATACCTTCATCCTCAGTAGCTCATCCTATTATAGCTTCATGCTCAGTAATATTACCCCCTTTTACCTTCATTCTCAGTGGTGTTGCCTCATTATGCCTTCATCCTCAGAAGCTCACCCCCTTATACCTTCATCCTCAGTAGATCTAACCCTAATAGCGTCATCCTCAGTAGCTCACCCCCTTATAGCTTCACCCTTAGTAGCTCATTCTATTATAGCTTCATCCTCAGTAGCATTACCCCCTTATACCTTCATCCTCAGTAGTTCATCTCCTTATACCTTCATCCTCAGTAGATCTAACTCTAATAGCGTCATCCTCAGTAGCTCACCCCCTTATAGCTTCATCCTTAGTAGCTCATTCTATTATAGCTTCATCCTCAGTAGCATTACCCCCTTATACCTTCATCCTCAGTAGTTCATCTCCTTATTGCTTCATCCTCAGTAGCTCATCCTATTATAGCTTCATCCTCAGTAACATTATCCACTTTTACCTTCATCCTCAGTGGTGTTGCCTCCTTATGCCTTCATCCTCAGTAGCTCACCCCCTTATATCTTCATCCTCAGTAGCTCTACCCCCTTATAGCTTCATCCTCAGTAGCTCACCCCCTTATACCTTCATCCTACTGAAATAAGGGGGCAGTATGCTGAGGCTTAGATACAAGGTAATTACAGATGTAAAATGTGTATTATTATAACTGTGTTAGTTATGCAAAACTGGGGAATTGGTAATTAAGGGATTATCTATCTTTTAAAACAACAAAAATTCTGGTGTTGACTGTCCCTTTAACTCTTTATTGCTTATTCCTCAGTAGTTCATCCCCTTATAGTGTCATCCTTAGTAGCTCATCCCCTTATAGCTTCATCATCAGTAGCATTACCCCTTTATACATTCATCTTTAGTAACATTATCCCCTTATAAGTTCATGCTCAGTAGCATTACACCCTTACAGCTTCATACTCAGTAGCATTACCCCCTTAAAGCTTCATACTCAGTAGCATTACCCCCATATAGCTTCATCCTCAGTAGCGTAACCCCTTATAGCTTCATCCTCAGTAGCATTACCCCCATATAGCTTCATCCTCAGTAGCCTTACCCCTTATAGCTTCATCCTCAGTAACATTACACCCTTATAGCTTCATCCTCAGTAGCATTACCCCTTTATACCTTCATCTTTAGTAACATTACCCCTTATAGCTTCATCCTCAGTAACATTACCCCTTATACGTTCATCCTCAGTAGTATTACACCCTTATAGCTTCATCCTCAGTAAAATTACCCCCTTACAGCTTCATACTCAGTAGCATTACCCCCTTATAGCTTCATCCTCAGTAGCCTTACCCCTTATAGCTTCATCCTCAGTAACATTACCCCCTTATACCTTCATCCTCAGTAACATTACCCCTTATAGCTTCATCCTCAGTAACATTACCCCTTATAGCTTCATACTCAGTAACATTACCCCCTTATAGCTTCATCCTCAGTAACATTACCCCTAATAGCGTCATCCTCAGTGACATTAACTCCTTATACCTTCATCCTCAGTAGCATTAACTCCTTATAGCTTCACCCTTAATAGCTCACCCCCTTATAGCTTCACCCTTAATAGCTCACCCCCTTATACCTTCATCCTCAGTAGCATTAACTCCTTATAGCTTCACCCTTAAAAGCTCACCCCCTTATACCTTCATCCTCAGTGACATTAATTCCTTATACCTTCATCCTCAGTAGCATTACCCTCTTATACCTTCATCCTCAGTAGCATTACCCTCTTATAGCTTCATCCTCAGTAGCTCACACCCTTATACCTTTATCCTCAGTGACATTAACTCCTTATACCTTCATCCTCAGTAGTATTACCCTCTTATAGCTTCATCCTCAGTAGCTCATCCCCTTATACCTTCATCCTCAGTAGCATTACCCTCTTATAGCTTCATCCTCAGTAGCATTACCCTCTTAGTCCTTCATCCTCAGTGGCATTAACTTCTTATAGGTTCATCCTCAGTAGCATTACCCTCTTATATCTTCATCCTCAGTAGCTCACCCCCTTATAGCTTCATCCTTAGTAGCTCATTCTATTATAGCTTCATCCTCAGTAGCATTACCCCCTTATACCTTCATCCTCAGTAGTTCATCTCCTTATAGCTTCATCCTCAGTAGCTCATCCTATTATAGCTTCATCCTCAGTAACATTATCCACTTTTACCTTCATCCTCAGTGGTGTTGCCTCCTTATGCCTTCATCCTCAGTAGCTCACCCCCTTATATCTTCATCCTCAGTAGCTCTACCCCCTTATAGCTTCATCCTCAGTAGCTCACCCCCTTATACCTTCATCCTAAGTAGCATTACACCCTTATAGCTTCATCCTCAATAACATTACCCCTTATAGCTTCATCCTCAGTAACATTACTCTTTATACCTTCAACCTCAGTAGCATTACACCTTTATACCTTCATCCTCAGTAACATTACCCCCTTATACCTTCATCCTCAGTGACATTAACTCCTTATACCTTCATCCTCAGTAGCATTACCCTCTTATACCTTCATCCTCAGTAGCATTACCCTCTTATAGCTTCATCCTCAGTAGCTCACACCCTTATACCTTTATCCTCAGTGACATTAACTCCTTATACCTTCATCCTCAGTAGTATTACCCTCTTATAGCTTCATCCTCAGTAGCTCATCCCCTTATACCTTCATCCTCAGTAGCATTACCCTCTTATAGCTTCATCCTCAGTAGCATTACCCTCTTAGGCCTTCATCCTCAGTGGCATTAACTCCTTATAGGTTCATCCTCAGTAGCTCACTCCCTTATATCTTTATCCTCAGTAGCATTACCCTCTTATAGCTTCATCCTCAGTAGCAATACCCTCTTAGTCCTTCATCCTCAGTGGCATTAACTTCTTATAGGTTCATCCTCAGTAGCATTACCCTCTTATATCTTCATCCTCAGTAGCTCACCCCCTTATAGCTTTATCCTCAATAGCTTACCCTCTTATCGTTTTATCCTCAGTAGCTCACCCTAATACCCTCATCCAAAGAAGTTCACCTCTTATAGCTTTATCCTCAGTAGCTCACCCCTTATAGCTTTATCCTCAATAGCTCTACCCCCATATAGTTTCATCCTCAGTAGCTCCACTCCATTTATAGCTTCGTTCTCAGTAATTCTACCACATTATAAGCCAGATTTCAAGTGGAGCACTAAATATTGCTTTCTCCACTGAGTAATAAAAGTTAAGAGAGCGCTTTCATAGTCTCCAATGGGAGCCTCATTCTCATGCCGTGAGTCATGGAATGAGAGCTATCGATGCGAAGGGGGTAGGTCGTGATGGCAGCAAAATTGTAAATATATATGTATATGAATATGACTATATACATATATATTTATGTTTTAATATAACATATTAACACATAAATATATATGTATATAAGCATATACATATATATTTAGAGGGAACACACAGTTCCCATAGACACAACACCCCACAGCAAACAACTTTAAACCCTCATAACTGCTTTTTGCAGTTATTTTATATAAAAATAAAGATGCTATTATCTTACGGCTAGATTACGAGCTGTGCGTTAGGGTAAAAAAGCAGCGTGAAGAGGTCCTAACGCTGCTTTTTTTATGCCCGCTGCTATTACGAGTTTTGCTGGTTTAGGGTCACCGCACACTTCTTTGGCCTTACCGCAAAACGACTTACGTAAACTTAGTCACCCCCTAACATAAATATAATTTAAATACATCTAAATAAATATTCCTATCATTAACTAAATTATTCCTATTTAAAACTAAATACCTGTAAAATAAACCCTAAGGTAGCTACAATATAACTAATAGTTACATTGTAGCCAGCTTAGGATTTATTTTTATTTTACAGGCAAGTTTGTATTCATTTTAACTAGGTAGAATAGTTATTAAATAGTTATTAACTATTTAATAACTACCTAGCTAAAATAAATACAAATTTACCTGTAAAATAAAACCTAACTTAAGTTACACTAACACCTAACACTACACTACAATTAAATAAATTCCCTACATTAAATACAATTAAATAAATTAAATTAAATTAGCTAAAGTACAAAAAACAAACAAACACTAAATTACAGAAAATAATAAACAAATTACAGAAACTTAAACTAATTTCCACCTAATCTAATAACCCTATTAAAATAAAAAGCCCCCTCAAAATAAAAAAAAGGGCATTTGGATAGGCATTGCCCTTAAAAGGGCAGTTAGCTCTTTTGCCGCCCAAGCCCTAATCTAAAAAATAAAACCCACCCAAAACACCCTTAAAAAAACCTAACACTAACCCCCTGAAGATCAACTTACCGGGAGACGTCTTCATCCAAGCCGGGAGAAGTGGTCCTCCAGACGGGCAGAAGTCTTCATCCAAGCCGGGCAGAAGTGGTTCTCCAGACGGGCAGGTCTTCATCCAGACGGCATCTTCTATCTTCATCCATCCGGCGCGGAGCAGGTCCATCTTCAAGACATCCAACGCAGAGCATCCTCTTCATCCGACGACTAAAACAGAATGAAGGTACCTTTAAGTGACGTCATCCAAGATGGCGTCCCATAGATTCCGATTGGCTGATAGAATTCTATCAGCCAATCGGAATTAAGGTAGAATAAATCCTATTGGCTGATGCAATCAGACAATAGGATTGAGCTCGCATTCTATTGGCTTATATTGTAGCTATCTTGAGCTTGCATTCTATCCTATATAATAAATGGCCAAGTATGTTTGTCAGATGCAGTCATGCGCAGTAGAGACTGCATGTGACAAAAATACCTGGCCATTTGAATCCTGACACTCAGCACTCAGCACAGAGTAAGGCTGAAGCAGAGTGTCAGGGGGAGTGGCCGGGTGCGGCGAGGGGCATGGCCGGCGGGTGTCACCGCGATGGTCGTGGCCGGGCGGAGTGCCGCGATGGGCGTGGCCGGCTGTATCACCGTGATGGGCGTGGCCGGGCGGGTGTCGCCGCGAGGGGCGTGGCCGGGCGGGTGTCATCGTGAGGGGGCGTGGCCGGGCGGGGTGCCGCGATGTGGGCGTGGCAAGAGAGGGAGCAAGAGAGGGGGGAGAAGGCCCAAAGAAGGGGGGAGAGAGCCAAATTTATGGGGGAGAGAGCCAAAGAGCGGGGAGAGAACAATAGAGGGGGGAGAGAGAGCCAAACAGGGGGCAGAGAGAGCCAATGAGGGGGCAGAGAGAGACAAAGAGGGGGGAGAGAGAGCCAAAGAGGGGGGAGAGAACAAAAGAGGGGGCAGAGAGAGCAAAAGAAAGGGGGGAGAGAGCCAAAGAGGGGGCAGAGAGAGCCAAAGAGGGGGGAGAGAGAGCCAAAGAGGGGGGAGAGAGAGCCAAAGAGGGGGCAGAGAGAGCCAAAGAGGGGGGAGAGAGAGCCAAAGAGGGGGCAGAGAGAGCCAAAGAGGGGGCAGAGAGAGCCAAAGAGGGGGGAGAGAGAGCCAAAGAGGGGGGAGAGAGAGCCAAAGAGGGGGCAGAGAGAGCCAAAGAGGTGAGAGAGAGAGAGCAAAAGAGGGTAGAGTGCAAAGGAGAGGGGGGAGAGAAAGCAAAAGAGAGGGGGAGAGAGAGAGGGGTGGGACCGCTGTACTGCACAAATTGGCCCGTGTACACAGGCTTTAGTACTAGTTAGTTATATTGTAGCTATTTTAGGGTTTATTTTATAGGTAAGTATTTAGTTTTAAATAGGAATTATTTAGGTAATGATAGTAGGTTTTATTTAGATTTATTTTAATTATATTTAAGTTAGGGGGTGTTAGGGTTAGGGATAGACTTAGGTTTAGGGGTTAATAAATTTAGTATAGTGGCGGGGACGTTGGGGGCGGCAGATTAGGGATTAATAAATGTAGGTAGGTGGTGGTGATGTTAGGGGTGGCAGATTAGGGGTTAATAATTAACTAGCGTTTTGATACGGGAGTGTGGCGGTTTAGGGGTTGATATGTTTATTATATTGGTGACTATGTCCAGAGTGGCAGATTAGGGGTTAATAAGTATAATGTAGGTGTTGGCGATGTCGGGGGCAGCAGATTAGGGGTTAATAAATTTAATGTAGGTGGCGGCGATGTTGAGGGCAGCAGATTAGGGGTGTTTAGACTCGGGGGTTATGTTAGGGTGTTAGGTGTAAACATACATTTTGTTTCCCCATAGGAATTAATTGGGATGTGTTACTGAGCTTTACGCTGCTTTTTTGCAGGTGTTAGACTTTTTTTCAGCCGGCTCTCCCCATTGATGTCTATGGGGAAATCGTGCACAAGCACGTAAATCCAGCTCACCGCAGCTTTCAACAGCGCTGGTATTGGAGTGCGGTATGGAGCTCAATTTTGCTCTATGCTCACTGCTTGCCTGTTAACGCCGGGTTTTTATATACCTGTAATACCAGCGCTGTAGGGAAGTGAGCGGTGACAATAACGTGTAAGTTAGTACCACACCCCTCATACCGCAAAACTCGTAATCTAGCCGATAGTTTTTCTTAACATACACTCTTTTACACATACATTAAAATACATACGGCTAGATTATGAGTTGTGCGGAATTGCATCAGCCAATAGGATTTTTTCTACCTTAATTCCGATTGGCTGATAGAATTCTATCAGCCAATCGGAATCTAAGGGACGCCATCTTGGATGACGTCACTTAAAGGTACCTTCATTCTGTTTTAGTCGTTGGATGAAGAGGATGCTCCGTGTCGGATGTCTTGAAGATGGACCCGCTCTGTGCCGGATGGATGAAGATAGAAGATGCCGTCTGGATGAAGAATTCTG
This sequence comes from Bombina bombina, assembly GCF_027579735.1. Classification (NCBI taxonomy): domain Eukaryota; kingdom Metazoa; phylum Chordata; class Amphibia; order Anura; family Bombinatoridae; genus Bombina; species Bombina bombina. Next base: position 198,507,525 of record NC_069505.1, on the reverse strand, counting down.
CCCGTCTGGAGGACCACTTCTGCCCGGCTTGGATGAAGACTTCTGCCCATCTGGAGGACCACTTCGCCCGGCTTGGATGAAGACGTCTCCCGATAAGTCGATCTTCAGGGGGTTAGTGTCAGGTTATTTTAAGGGTGTATTGGGTGAGTTTTATTTTTTAGATTTGGGCGGCAAAAGAGCTAACTGCCCTTTTAAGGGCAATGCCTATCCAAATGCCCTTTTTACTAGTGATCATCACACCGCGGTGTATATGCTAGTGCTTGTGATTATACACAATACCAAGAGTGTGCTTATAAATATATATATATAAGTTAGATTCATCAGCATCCTCCCCAGTCTTTTACCATGTTTGGTCAGAGACGATATTTGTTTTATCCGGTAATGCCCAGCTTTTGCCGGAGGTGTCAGCATTTTTACCACAGAAAGGACACTTGTTACCAGGATATTAGGTACAGAAACTGTGGAGATTCGGGGCACATCAGAACTTCGGTGGAATGGCTTAGGAAGCCTGATGAAGCAGCCATCCCTATCATACCATCTTCAGAGGTTGTGGAAGGTGAGACCTCTTCTATTAATGTTTTAAAGCTACCTGAAAATTCAGTGACAGAGGATCCTAAAACTGGGGAGGAAGACCTACCTGGCAGCTTAGAAATGGAGTTCCCTGACTTGGCTGTCTCTGAAGGGGAGGTCATGGACTCATCTAGATTTTTAAAGCGGCAGTGGGAGGAGGAATCAGCCCAGGACAGTGACAATATTATCAAGTCCCCCCACAGTCCTTTGAAATCGGGAGTTATCTCAGATTTCTCCTTTAGTGGATCTTCATTTTTAGATAAAAAGGCAGGTGGCCTGAAGGAGATCATCTCTGAAATTACCGGAGGAAAAGGTCACGCCCACGCACAGAGTAATGGCCGCAGAATAGTGTAGCTCCTGGGCCCATATCCCCCAGATGGGCATTTTTAATAAAGTTAACAGGGACAAATAAGCAGATCTAAAGGCAGAGGAGTGGCTCAACGGTGGGGGACTCAATTTTGGTGAATAGAACACCTTGGAGACAAACCGGAACACCGGAGCTGCAAATAGGAGTGCGCTGCAAGTCAGACATAAAGCAGGCCATGGAGACCTCGTGGAGAACTTCTGGGCGCAAATTGTAGCGGGTCTTGCCACCGGATCGGTCACAGATCACGGGGAAGCGCTTTAACAACTGCGCAGACAAGGCCTTAAGGTGAGGCAACACAATACCGTGGGAGCAGCCGCTTGGAGATAAACCGGGTATCCAGCTTCACAGGGTCATATTTCTGCATATAACATCGAAGCAGCAGTGTTAAAGGAATCAGAGTGCAGACTTATAAAGGTATTTATGAAACAAGCAAACATCGTTATCACCCCCACATGCAACAAAACAAGCCAAAAGGGGAAAATATTAAAACTTCATCTAGAGACATAGGGGCATATGTATCAAGCTCCGTATGCCACATGTTTTTGGCGAGTCATCAGACTCGCCAAAAACAGCAGTTATGAAGCAGCGGTCACAAAGAACACTGTTCCATAACCCTGTCCGCCTGCTCTGAGCAGGCGGACACACATCGCCGGAAATCAACCCGATCGAGTATGATCGGGTTGATTGACACCCCCCTGCTGCCGATTGGCCGCGAGTCTGCAGGGGGCGGCGTTGCACCAGCAACTCTTGTGGGCTGCTGGTGCAATGCTGAATACAGCGAGCGTATTGCTCGCCGTATTCAGCGAAGTCTGGCGGACCTGATGCGCACTGTCGGATCAGGTCCGCCAGACTTTGATAACTTGGGGCCATAGAATACAGTGTCTGACAAAAGGGATAAATCTAATTAATAAGGAACAACAAACCAAAACTAAAAACAAGCCTCTACACATTGTGTATTGTAATACTAAGGGAAGAAAACTTGTCAAAAAGCAGCACAGATGCCATAAACAAAAGAAAAGTGGAAAGAAAAGAAAATATTGACAAGATATCTGTGTGTTTGGGTAAATACAGCACACTATAAACTGTCTGAATTCAGAGAACAACACAATCTACTAGCAAAAACTTCAGTTAGATGTCATTAATTACCTAACACGCATTAGAGATACACTTGCCTAAAAGGTAGTAAAAATAAAGGATAAAAAATACTCCATGCATAAGAAATAAGCATCTAAACAAATCAAGATCAGCATATTGGGCATGCCAGCAAGAAAAGCAAAATCGGACACTCCAGCCAAAGCAAAGAAAATTAACCAATATATGAAACCTCTGGAGAGTGTAACACTGAAGAGCAATAACACAGCAGAAATGACACAGAAAACTACACAACCGACAGAAGCACAGTTGGAGGACCACACTGGCGAAATCACTAAAGCTGACCTGCTGCTACTAGCAACAAAAGATGATATTAAAACAGCTATGACATATGCAAGACATGTTTAATGAAATCAAAAAAGACATTAAGAAGGTAGAACGCAAAGTATCCACCTTAGAAGAAGGCCACAATAAAGCAACGCAAGACATTCAGCACGTATCTCAACTATCATATAATCAGGAAGAAATCATTCACAACCTTATGGAAAAGGTAGAAGATTTAGACAACAGGGGACGCCGAAATAATTTAAGGATCAGAGGTGTGTGAGAAAGTATACAACCCACAGCAATTCCAGGTTATCTGCAAGATCTTTTCAGAACTGTAAAAGGCAATAACACCTCACCTGATATAATATTGGAACGTGCTCATAGAGCTTTGAGACCTAAACCACCTGCAAAGGCTCCCCCAAGGGACATAATAGTGAAATTCCTCAATTTCTTAGACAATGAAGAGGTGCTGAAACATGTTTGTCAGAAGAACCAACTTACACATGCGGGCATAGCTATACAAATTTTCACAGATTTAAGCCCTGCCACATTGCAAAAGCGCAGGGACCTGCAGTTCGTGCCTTCGGTGCTGAGGTCACAGAAGATACCATATAGATGAGGGTTCCCTGTAAGTCTCATAGCCACAAAAGGAGATAAAGCTGCAACGCTCCGCAACATGGATGATCTACCAACATTCTGTGAAATTCTGCAGATTAAAATTTCTCCACCTACAGATCACCCGCAAGTAAGAAGGCAAAGGCAAAAAGACCAGAATATAGAAGACCCCAAAACAGCTGCTTCATCACAACAGACAGCCTCTTCCCCAAGGAACATTAATTAAAAGAGGACTATATCATACAGAAGCTGAAGTCCCTTACACTAGACAGATAAGTATAACAAGAAGAATTGTCTGTACACTGTCTACTGTATATATTAGAGCCGGGGTGTAGCCCCCCCCTGTACTGTATCACGCTCATATATTAATCTGTAATAATCTCTTCTCTGCCCTAGCATACAATGTAATAACTTGCTACTAAGTTAAATTTGATTTTATTTTTCTATAAATGCCCCTCTGGGGGTGAGGGCCACAGCCCTCAATTGTTGTAATAGATTTGTACTAGATAAGTATAGGTTTGATAGCCAGTTCTGAGTTTATTGTAATCAGCACAAACTGCTACTCTAGTTTAGCAATATATATAGCTCTAACGTGCATTGCTATATCTTTTGTTTTCTCTATATCTTTTGTTTTCTCTTTCTGTTTGATCACTGCTAATTGCACCATTGTTTCCCCCTTCCCTCCCCCACCCTCCCCCCTGATACTCTAATTATACAACACCCAGTGCACAACGTATTCAGCAATATCTCACAAACGAGAGTAAGAAATACTTGGGCTTCTCGGGGGTATGCTCAAACTGTACAATAACAACACAGAAGTATAGATACACACATTATTTAAATCACTCAACCAAGATGAGTGGGACTCCTTCTGCGCATCCAATAAACATTATTACAATTAATGTAAAAGGGTTCAATATACCCCAAAAACGATCAATAACGACTTGCATAAGCAGAAAGGAGATATAATTCTACTGCAGGAGACACACTTTAAAAAAGGAGCAGAACCAAAATGGCATCATCATATATACACAGCAGCTTACTTCTCATCTGGCCCTGCCAAAAAGAGCGGGGTAGGCATACTGATTAGACAAAATATCCCACTAGAAATAACACAAGTAGAAAAAGACATAGAAGGGAGGTTACTCATTCTGACAGGTCTACTCTATGGCCGACCTATTACAATTATAAATGTATACTTTCCGAACAAACAACAATTAGCGTTCATGCGTAAACTCTCAGGGAGAATACTAGACAACACTAGGGGCACGTTGTTTGTCGGAGGAGACTTCAACGTTCCACTTAACTCAAAAATGGATACATCGGGAGGCTTCACAAGCATACCAAAAAGAGACATCAAACATATTAACAATCAAATACAATCTTTAGCACTACATGACATATGGCGCACCCTGCACCCCACAACACAGGATTTTACCTTTTACTCTTTTCCACACAAACTATATTCCAGGATTGACTATATTCTAACAGACTCAGTTGGACTCACACTCATTGAACGTCTGCTGATACGCCCGGCAACATGGTCGGACCACGCCCCAGTTATCTGCCAAATCATATGGTCTGATAGCCCAATAACCCTATATATATGGAGATTGGAGGACAGTCTTCTAGATCACCCTCTCATTCAATCTGACATAGAAAAAGCACTAGTTGAATATTTCCACATCAACACCACACCAGATATAGCTTGGACTGATATATGGGAGGCACATAAATGTGTTATTAGGGGGGAACTGCTAAAACACAAGGCAAACCTTAATAAGCAACACAGAATTAAGTATAACACTCTCCTCACAGAACTCTGACACCTGGAACACTCCCATAAACAAAATCCAAAGGATAAAGATCTTGGCATACGATTGACAGACATAAGGACAGAACTTAATGTGTACCTGCAACAGGAACAACAGAATAGGGCTTTAAATTACAACAAAAATATTATGACCAGGGGAACAAGGCAGGGAAGCTACTCGCTAGAACACTAAAATGTAAACATCTCAAAACGCACATTTACAGAATAAAAAACAAGTCAGGCCAAACCAAATATGACAGCTCCTCCTTGGTTGGGGAATTTCGCTCTTATTACTCATCTCTATATAACATATCTCAAAATACAAATAACATCGACACATAGACCAGCAAAGGACAAGCTATATCTGAATATCTCAATAAGGTAGACATACCCAAGTTAGATGATAACCAATCAGCATTGCTAGACTCCCCAATTAACATCACGGAAATAAAACTATCAATTAAATCATTACCCACGGGGAAAAGCCCAGGTCCAGATGGGTTTACCACTAAATACTACAAAAAATATATCCATATCCTAGCTCCAAGGCTGATGCAATTATTTAACTCCTTAGAAAACACGAACGGTTTCCCAACATCAATGCATGAAGCCCACATAACTGTACTACCGAAGCCCGGTAAGGTACCAAACAACCCAGAGAATTTTAGGCCAATATCCCTCCTAAATACGGACGTAAAGATTTATGATAGAATCTTGGCGAATAGACTGAACCCTCTTCTCTAACAGTTGTTAGCTCCAGACCAGGTAGGCTTTATCCCAGGCAGGGAGGCGAGGGATAACACCCTTAAAATCCTTCAACTAACTGCCTTAGCCCATAATACACATCAAGAATTGGCACTCGTTTCAACCGATGCCGAAAAGGCCTTCGACAGGGTGGACTGGGATTTTCTCAGGGCCACACTGCGAGGAATGAACATGGGTAACAATTTCATAGAAAAAGTCTTCTCGCTCTATGCTAACCCAACGGCCAGGGTTAAAGCTAATTCGGTCCTCTCAGAACCCTTCGAAATTAAAAACGGCACAAGACAGGGCTGTCCTCTCTCACCCATATTATTCGCAATCTCAATAGAAGTGCTTGCATGTAAAATTATGTCAAATAGTGACATCAAAGGCATATCCACTGGTGAGAATGAGTACAAGCTGGCAATGTATGCGGATGATGTACTGCTTACACTGACAAACATCGATAAATCACTACCAGCACTGTTAAAAACACTAGAAGAATATGGTAAGCTATCAAATTTTCACCTGAATTTGACCAAGTCCAAACTGCTTAATATAAATGTCCCAACACACATATTAAATGAATTAAGATCCTCATGCCCTATCAAATTCCAACCAACACAAATAAAATACCTGGGAATCCTAATTACATGTAATTCACAAGATTTATTCACAGCAAATTATCGTCTTTTGCTTAAAGAAATAACAAACGATCTATCAAGCTGGTTGAATAAAATTATATTGTGGACAGGAAGGATACATGTTATAAAAATGAACATACTCCCCCGCATACTGTACGTCCTACAGACATTACCTATCACACTGACAAAAGATTACATATCTCAATTGCAAAGCAATATAGAAAAAATTATCTGGAATGGGATTAAGCCAATAGTCTCTAGAAAAACTCTACACATGACAAGAGATAGGGGGGGTTTGCCAGACATAAAACAATATAGAATAGCAACATTGATACAGAGGGTAATAGATTGGAGTCATAATTCGGATTCCAAACAATGGATCCAAATAGACAGAGAGATACTACAAGTCAAAAATGTGGGTTGGCTGCAGGCGAAGCATAGGCCAAACATTATCCGGAGGTTTCCGCTGCTGGAAGAGCTTTTTCTGCAGTGGGATGCACTTATAAACACAAGCACGCATATAACCACTAGACCTGGCCGTCTGATTCCGCTTGTGGCAAATCCAGATTTGCCCTTTAGGTCACAGATCAAAATAGACTCAGGGAAGTCTACCCAATTAAAAGAGTATATAATCAAAAGTATAATATCAGGAGACAAAGTATGCTCTGATGAGGAACTGACAGCTGTACTAGGGGACAGCCAAATATCTTGTCACACTATCTGAACACACATAAAATGAAACAAAACATGACAAGGCAATTAACTCCCTTTGAAACTATGTGTACATCCCCTCATTATCCTCGCCATACCATCTCAACATTATACAAAATACTCTTGTCCCCAGATGGGGAAAAACTCCCATCCTATTGCCATAAGTGGCATAAGGAACTACACACAGAAATCGCTTATACAGACTGGTTGCGGATATTCCAAAACCACAAAAAAGCTTCAGTATCTTCTAAGACTCAGGAAACTAACATTAAACATTTGTCTCGTTGGTACCTTACTCCAATGAGAATCCAAAAAATCTATAAACCAGCCAATGACCGCTGCTGGAGGGGTTGTGGGGAGAAAGCTGATATGTATCACGTGTGGTAGGGATGTGATAGACTGGGAACCTTTTTGGGAGGATATCATTGAACACATCAACAAAACATTAGACACGAATATATCTAGAGACCTGTCAGGGTTTTTTCCCTGTTGTGTTTGCCATGTGCTGCTTCAGCCATTTTACTCACCTCTTGTGATATACCTTTAAGGTATATCCCCGCCCATTCTTAGTATCAACCTACTTAAGGAGCTCAGAATCAGCATACATTGCCTGAAAATTGTTGTTTCAACTAAGCACATATCGTTGTCTCAACTACTTAGCTTTATTTAAATATTTCAGGTCTTATTAGGGTGATTATTGTCAGTGCATACTGTAAACCTCTATTTGATCTCACCTCTCCTTCCCAGTAAACTGGGACTATTGAACTTACAGCCGAACTTCGTTTTCAGCCAAGACCGGCTATTTCTCACTACCGGATCACTCCTCCTTTACCCAGTGACGGATCTCATTCACCCGGCGTCCCGGAAGTTAGTCACACTCACACCGGAGACTCAGCTGGATGGTAACGTATTTCTCTGGGGGAAGTTTGCTGGAATTCAGGTATCGCTCTGTATTATAACTAAGCCGTGACTGTTTGCTTATCCTCAATTTCTGTGATATCTGGCTTAAGTTTGCAATAGTGTTAATACCGGAAATTCCACAATAACTTTAGCTTATTTAGCAGCTCCAACCGTATTTACACGCAAACTTTACTGCCTTCAAAAATCCGCTTGCAATCTTCTGGAGTGTTTGGTGAACTGTATATATATTTTATTTATGAATGGTTTAGTGTGAGTGTGTGAAGTATCAACGGAAACCTCAAGTTTATTCATTCGGATTGGGATTACAAGGAATATCTGAACATTGGTGAATAAGTGTGTGTAAACATAACATACTAAAATAGGGTGCCAGCAGTGTGAACTTATACTTTAACAGGAGTACTGCATACTAACCCTGCTAACACTCATTTGTGTTCTTTATTTCAAAAGAGTTACATACTTGGTGACTCAGGATTTCCAACCTGTGCTAAACTTTGGGGAAGTTACTCTCATCATATTCTTGGAGTTACATAAGATACTCTATCCAAATTCTCTTATCCATATTGATTGTATTATTACAAATCTATCTCTAACTACTCCGCAGACATTGTGTCTCATTTTCCTCAAAATCTTCTTCAGCAATTTGTCTCATTGTATATTCCACAGTTACACAAAGACATTGTTCTCTGGTGAATACAAATTAAGAGATACACTCTTTCTGTGTAATTTAAAACTAAAAGGTATAACTATAATTGGGATAAAGAACATATTAAGATCCCACATAATTTTCAGGCCACAAGATACTACAATATACCTTAAAAGTTTAAATTACCAATAAGCAGCATGAACCCTGAAGAAGTAAAAAATGAGTTCACTAATGTTTATAATAAGCTTGACTACTTGGCACGTGGACTCACTGAAGTACAAACAGAGATGGTAGCTCTAAAGAATATTGTTAAAGACTGCATGACACCTAAAGAATCAGTAATACCAGAACCTCATATTCTACCTCCCACACCCTTTTCAGGTAAAAGGGCTGAATTTAGAGAGTTTAAAAATGCCTGTAGTTTGCTATTTACGTTAAAACCAAGGACTTATCACTCTGATAGGATTAAAGTTTGCACAGTGATTTCCTATTTACAGGGAGAACCACGTACATGGGCAAACCGATTCTACGAAACAAACAATCCTATACTTGATTCCATCCAAGATTTCTTTACCGCCATTTCAAATTTATATGAGGATGTTAACAATCAATTATATGCTGAGACACGTTTACGCCAATTAAAACAAGGCAAACGCACGGTTGAAGAATACACCACAGATTTTCAGATGTGGGCCACTGATTCACAGTGGAACGAAATCAGTCTAAAAAATCAGTTCCGTCTGGGACTATCGGAGACTTTAAAGGATGAACTGTCACGTGTCGAGTTCCCAGAGACATTAAGTTCTCTCATCAAATTAAGTACTACTCTGGACCGGAGACCCCGGGAAAGAAGGGCAGAGAGAGCAACAATCGAAACACCTATTAGAAGACCTTTCGTAACACACTCTGATAAATCTGCTACTGGTTCAACCCCTATGGAAATAGGAGCTGTAAAGGGACCCCTTACTTTGGAAGAAAAGACCAGGAGAAGATTAGGAAATCTTTGCATGTACTGTGCACAAAAGGAGCATTCTGTTTCAGCATGTCCCATATTAGCTAAACAGAAAAAGGGTAAGCTTCATAAACTAAACCCTATACATAGCTTAGTAAACTTAAAACACATTTTAATTCCTCTCTCTTTACAGTGGGACCAGACAAGTACACAAACTAAAGGATTGATTGACTCAGGAGCTTCTGAGAATTACATTGATTTAAGTTATGTTGAAAGTAATAAAATACCACTAGTGTGCAAGCAAAACCCAGTGTTTGTGAAATTAATTGATGGGAGAATGTTACAGAAAGGACCCATAACACACCAGACTATACCAATACTGTTAACCACTGACTCAGGACATGTAGAGAGTTTGATTTTCGACGTACTCCCTAATTCAATACACCCCATCATATTGGGATACACTTGGTTAAGTAGACACAATCCCACCATAAACTGGTCACAACACACCACAACGTTTGACTCACAATACTGTCAAAAAACATGTTACCCACATAGTACTATATCTTTTTTAACTAATGTTATACCTGAGGCCTACCAGGATTTGGAGGAGGTGTTTGATTTGAAAGAGGCAGAAAATTTAACACCCCATAGATCCTTTGATTGCCCCATAGATATCATACCAGGATCTGATATACCACATGGAAAAATATATCCTCTATCTCAAACAGAACTAACCTACTTAAGAAATTACTTAGATGAGAATCTAAAGAAAGGTTTTATTACACATTCAACCTCCCCTGCTGCTGCAGGTATGTTTCTGGTCAAAAACAAAGATGGGACGCTACGTCCTATAATAGATTATAGAGCTCTAAATGCAATCACAATAAAGAATCGCTATCCGTTACACCTAATCCCTGAGTTATTGGAGCGATTAAACGGAGCAACCATTTATACAAAGTTAGACCTGAAAGGAGCCTATAATTTGATCAGAATAAGGGAGGGGGACGAATGGAAGACAACTTTCCGTACAAGGTACGGACTTTACCAATATAACGTCATGCCATTCGGTCTAACAAACGCACCAGCCACATTTCAACATTTCATAAATGAAATATTTCATGATTTAACTGACATATGTGTAATAATATATCTTAACGATATATTAATATATTCGAAAGACCAAGAACAACATGAACAACATGTAAGATGGGTATTAACCAGATTAAAAGAACACAAACTTTTCGCCAAACAGGAAAAATTTTGTTTCCATGTAAACCGTATCAAATTTCTTGGTTACATAATAACACCTAACAACATTGAAATGGATCCCGAAAAAAATTCTGCCATCACAAAATGGCCAACACCCACAACAGTAAAATCTGTACAACGTTTTATAGGGTTCGCAAATTTCTATCGGAAATTTATTAAAAATTTCTCATCAATTGTGAAACCATTAACCCAATTAACAGGTAAAACACATAAATTCAAATGGACAGATGAAGCTCAAGAAGCCTTCACCATCTTGAAAAAGTGTTTCATAACTGCCCCTGTTTTACGTATGCCGGATTATAACTTGAAATTCATACTAGAAGTAGATGCATCAAACACAGGTATTGGTGCGATATTATCTCAAATAGAGAATGAATCTACTGAACCACATCCGATAGAATTTTTCTCAAGAACATTAACTTCCGCTGAACAAAATTATTGTGTTGGAGATAAAGAGTTACTTGCCATAAAGTGTGCACTCGAACATTGGAGGCATCTCTTAGAAGGCGTTTGAGAAGTATTTACAATATACACAGATCACAAGAACCTCGAATACATAAAAAGAAGTAAAACATTAACCGCACGTCAAGTAAGATGGTCCTTATTTTTGGATAGATTCAATTTTTTCATCACCTACAGACCCGGTCATCACAATGCTAAGGCTGACGCACTATCACGTCAATTTACTCCATCACCTGAAATAGGAGATGAAGATTTCATTATACCACATGAGAAAATCATTGGTAATTTAACCACATTGGAAGAAGAGATACAAGAAGCAATGAAGACGGAGTCTGAAGCGCCAAAGTTTTGTTATATTTTGTTATTCTACCATGAGGGAAAATTATACATACCCGAAATATTAAGAAAGGAAATTCTGAATCAGACACATGATAGTCCTATGTCTGGACACATGGGAATACAGAAGACAACAGAATTAAACAGACGACATTTCTGGTGGCCCAGTATGGACCAATACGTATATAATTATGTCACTAACTGTGATGTTTGCGCTTGAAACAAAGTAGAACATAAAAAACCAGTGGGGTTACTTATGCCCTTACCCATTCCTGATAGGCCTTGGTCCACTGTGGCAATGGACTTTATAGTAGACCTGCCACTTTCACAACAATTCAACACTATATTAGTTATAATAGATCACTTAACCAGGTTAGCCCATTTCATACCGCTTAAGGGTTTACCGGCAGCAAGAACAACTGCTAAAGCATTCATAGAAACTATTTTCCGTCTACATGGGTTACCTAGATATATAATCACAGATAGAGGCTCACAATTTACTTCCTCTTTTTGGAGAGCTATATGTGACATATTACATATCAACCCTAAATACTCCACAGCTTTTCATCCGCAAACAAACGGTTTAACAGAAAGATTAAACCAAACACTAGAGCAGTATCTCAGATGTTACATCACATACCTACAAGATGATTGTGAGTCTTACCTCCCTATGGCAGAGTTTGCATATAATAACTCGAAGTCATCTTCACTAAAGATGTCACCATTTTTCGCAACCTATGGTTATCATCCACATACCATATCACTGACCAACATAAACAGTAATACACCTAGTGCAACAGAATTTGCTTTGACGTTACAAAAACGAATGGACTTACTCAAAACTCATCTAGCTGGCGCTAAAGAACATCAGAAAGATTATTATGACATGAAACACAGCATAAGTCCCAACTATAAAGTAGGCGATAGGGTTCTGCTATCTACTAAACACCTAAAGTTACACTTACCTAGCAAAAAATTGGCTAACCAATTCATAGGTCCGTTTACCATCAACAAGATTGTGAACGCAAATGCAGTAGGTTTAAATCTACCAAAAGATTACAAAATACATTCAACATTTCACGTATCCCTTCTGAAGCCATACTGTTCTGAGGCTCAAAAAGATAAACCAAGACCACCTCCTCCTATGCTCGTTGATGATGCTGAACATTACGAGGTACAATCTATTCTTGATTCCAGAATACACCGTAAAAAACTAGAATATTTAATACGATGGAAGGGTTATGGCCCAGAAGAGGATACTTGGCAACCTCATTCTGATGTTCACGCACCACGTTTGTTGCGCTCATTTCATATGAGAAACCCTTCTAAACCTACTTTGGACTCCCCGGGGGTGATTCGTTGAGAAGAGGGATATGTGATATACCTTTAAGGTATATCCCCGCCCATTCTTAGTATCAACCTACTTAAGGAGCTCAGAATCAGCATACATTGCCTGAAAATTGTTGTTTCAACTAAGCACATATCGTTGTCTCAACTACTTAGCTTTATTTAAATATTTCAGGTCTTATTAGGGTGATTATTGTAAGTGCATACTGTAAACCTCTATTTGATCTCACATCTCCTTCCCAGTAAACTGGGACTATTGAACTTACAGCCGAACTTCGTTTTCAGCCAAGACCGGCTGTTCCTCACTACCGGATCACTCCTCCTTTACCCAGTGACGGATCTCATTCACCCGGCATCCCGGAAGTTAGTCACACTCACACCGGAGACTCAGCTGGATGGTAACGTATTTCTCTGGGGGAAGTTTGCTGGAATTCAGGTATCGCTCTGTATTATAACTAAGCCGTGACTGTTTGCTTATCCTCAATTTCTGTGATATCTGGCTTAAGTTTGCAATAGTGTTAATACCGGAACTTCCACAATAACTTTAGCTTATTTAGCAGCTCCAACCGTTTACACGCTAACTTTACTGCCTTCAAAAATCCGCTTGCAATCTTCTGGAGTGTTTGGTGAACTGTATATATATTTTATTTATGAATGGTTTAGTGTGAGTGTGTGAAGTATCAACGGAAACCTCAAGTTTATTCATTCGGATTGGGATTACAAGGAATATCTGAACATTGGTGAATAAGTGTGTGTAAACATAACATACTAAAATAGGGTGCCAGCAGTGTGAACTTATACTTTAACAGGAGTACTGCATACTAACCCTGCTAACACTCATTTGTGTTCTTTATTTCAAAAGAGTTACATACTTGGTGACTCAGGATTTCCAACCTGTGCTAAACTTTGGGGAAGTTACTCTCATCATATTCTTAGAGTTACATAAGATACTCTATCCAAATTCTCTTATCCATATTGATTGTATTATTACAAATCTATCTCTAACTACTCCGCAGACATTGTGTCTCATTTTCCTCAAAATCTTCTTCAGCAATTTGTCTCATTGTATATTCCCCAGTTACACAAAGACATTGTTCTCTGGTGAATACAAATTAAGAGATACACTCTTTCTGTGTAATTTAAAACTAAAAGGTATAACTATAATTGGGATAAAGAACATATTAAGATCCCACACCTCTCTTCCTGACTATGGTGCATTGTGGGGGATGCTGCTCACTTCCTGCACTTCCTTTTATGGCCAGACTGGTGTGCATCATCCATGTGAGACAGGATGCAGTCTCAGAATTGTGATGTCATCACTTATTATTTAAAGGGCCTCTGTTCAGTATGCTTTGCCTTTGCATTGTCTCAGACCTGTTTGTGAGAGTTCCTGTGTATTACCTGGCTGCCTGACGTCCTTCCTGGTTCCTGATCCCTGGCTTGTTCCTGACTCTGCTGTTTTCCTTGTTCCTGATTCCGGCTCGTCTGACTACCAGCTCTGGCTTTGACACCTGGCTTGTTATTTGACTTGTGGACTTTTTTATTATTTTTTGCTATTAATAAAGGTGTGATTATTTTTGCACTTCTCGTCTCAGTCTGATTCCTGGCACCCTGACAAGACCCGAGTCTACTCCTATTTCACAACATTCTGACTCTCAAAGATGAAATAAAACAAACACTACTATACATCATGCTCAACAGTGCCAAAGCACTCATCCCCCTAAGATGGAAATCCTTGGAAGTGCCCGACGTAGAAGTGTGGAAACGACAGGTAGAACATCAACTCATTATGGAGAGGTACCACTTTCTCAAAATAGGCAAGATAGACACACATGAGTACATGACATTAAGATGGAACACACATAAAGACAACAGGCAAACACTGGGATAGACCCAGGCACAGACTCCTCAGCTTATACGGAAACATAAAAAATCTAATTCAGACCTAAAAATTCTTAAGGCTCAGCACCACACAGACACTAAAGAGATGTGAGCGGGCCCTCGGGAGCCAACATAACTGTTAGAAAGTTACAACTAGTAACCCCCTTCCCCTTTCTTGTTTATCCCACCCCGCTCCACCAAAAGTATTTTGCAGAGATGTGATCCATATGAGATGTGGAATAATAAATAGCTTGTTTTGATAAATAATGATAGAATTGGTTCTTCATGGACCAGGATCTATTTGCACTATTTTGCTAATTTTGTATATGATATTCACAAGGATTAAAGGCTATGCATCTTTACCCCACCCACTCTTCACTCATGGATACTTGCCTTATGGTCCAATAGTGGCCAAACCATTTACCACTGGGTACGGAAAGGGACATTATCTAACTCTATTCAGAGCCAAAGACTCACATGAGACTTGGTAAATTATACTGTTTAAATGCTAAAACATTTTATGTATAACTCTTGATTGACTGTATAGTGAAAGGCTCAATCTGTAACTAGAGCCAAGTTTGTAAGTTAAACTGTTTTTCAATAAAGCTCTTTGAAATTTAAAAAAAAAAAAAAAAAAGGCAGGTGGAGACTTTTGTGGAGGTATTAGAGATAACTAAGACTGTTTCAGCAGAATATAATGTTGGAAAGCGGGTGAAGGGCAAAAAGAGTAGCCGTAAGCCCCCTTCCCTAGATAGACTGACCTGGAGATAGATGAAACTCTCAAGGTGAAAGTCTGTAGAATATGGGATATGATTCTGTTTAAGGGTTTTTAAATTACTTTATAAATTAATTTTTAAAGTAAATTAAAATGCTCAGTGTTTTGTTTAAAAAAAAAGTCCCTGTTGACTCTTTTGACTTCAAAAAGTCAACAGGGACTTTTGGCCCTTCAGTGTGGTCTTTCTCTGTTGAAAAAAATTGGGGCATGGGTGTATTATTTAGAGATGATGGGTTTAAGATTATTAGAGTAGAACATATAGTTAGGGGGAGGATGCTTTCGGTGTAGTTTGAGTTTAGGGGGTGGTGATTAGGCTTTTTAATGTTTATGCTCCTGCCAGGAATGTGGGGAGATCTAAGAGGGTGGAGGTTTTGTTTTCGGGTGAAAGTCTTTTTACTGTGGTTTGTTGGGATTTTAATTGCATTTTGACTGCTGGGTATTGGGAGGGTCCAGGGGAAAGTTCTGTTAATGTTCCTGGGAAGTTTTTAGTTGAATAAATTTCATTTTATGGTTTAAAAGATGCCTTCAGAGTTAGTAAGTTACCTGGTAAAAATGTCACATTTTTTAATGAGAGCGGAACTGTAAGGTCAAGGATTGTTTTTTCCTTTTTGTCCACGACGGTGTCCGTCAAGGGCTTCCAGAGTGTTGTGGTGCCATTCACAGATCATGTACTGTATGTATTTTAAATGAAGTTAGTTTAGAATTGACTTTGGTGTATGGGAAGGGTATGTGGAAGTTGAACGTGAGTCTGTTGGAAGATGGAGGTGTAAAATAGCATTTTGTCCAGAAGTATAAATGGATGTGTAAGAAACTTGACTATTAGGGGGGTAGTTATCAAGCCGTCAACCTCAAATACGCTGGAATTCCGCAGCGTTTTTGTGGCGAGGCTGATTCGCCTTAGTTATCAAAGGCTACAGACCGGCAAAAGTAGAATTTTGTGACGTAAGCTTCGATCCGCCGAACTCAGTCCGATTCTTACGTCACTCCAGATGTTCCGCACACAAGTGCGGCACAATCTGACTACTTTTGCTAGTTATCAAAAAACTATCAGGTACGCTCGGCACTTTTCCGGCCCAGCGTAGCTGGTTTTCAATCCGCCACCCTGGAGGCGGCGGATCCCATAGGAATCAATGGGAGTCTGACCATAGCGAAAGTACAAGTTCGCTGCTGCCAGACATCCCATTGATTTCTATGGGAGCTGTCTACACCTAACACCCTAACATGTACCCCGAGTCTAAACACCCCTAATCTGTCCCCCCTACACCGCCACAACTAAATAAAGTTATTACCCCCTAAACCGCCGCTCCCGGAGCCCACCGCAAGCTACTCTATACATATTAACCCCTAAACCACCGCTCCCTGACCCCGCCGCAACTATAATATATGTATTAACCCCTAAACCGCCGCTCCCAGACCCCGCCGCCACCTACATGATACCTATTAACCCCTATCCTGCCCCCCCTATCCCGCCGCCCTCTATAATAAAGTTATTAACCCCTATCCTGCTGATCCCGCACCTCGCCGCAACTAAATAAATAGTTTAACCCCTAAACCGCCGATCCCGGACCCCACCGCAACCTATATTAAACTTATTAACCCCTAATCTGCCCCCCTACACCTATAATACATTTATTAACCCCTATCCTGCCCCCCCTACACCGCCGCCACTGTAATAAAATTATTAACCCCTAAACCTAAGTCTAACACTAACCCTAAAACCCCCCTAACTTAAATATTAATTAAATAAATCTAATATTTCTATTATTAACTAAATTAATCCTATTTAAAACTAATTACTTACCTTTAAAATAAACCCTAATATAGCTACAATATAAATAATAATTATATTGTAGCTATCTTAGGATTTATTTTTATTTTACAGGTAACTTTCAATTTATTTTAACTAGGTACAATAGCTATTAAATAGTTATTAACTATTTAATAGCTTACCTAGCTAAAATAAAGAGAAATTTACCTGTAAAATAAAAACTAACCTAAGTTACAATTACACCTAACACTACACTATACTTAAATAAATTATTCCTATTTAAAACTAAATACTTACCTGTAAAATAAACCCTAAGATAGCTACAATGTAATTAATAATTACATTCTAGCTATTTTAGGATTTATATTTATTTTACAGGTAACTTTGTATTTATTTTAGCTAGTTAGAATAGTTATTAAATAGTTATTAGCTATTTAATAACTACCTAGCTAAAAGAAATACAAAATTACCTGTAAAATAAATCCTAACCTAAGTTACAATTAAAACTAAAACTACACTATCATTAAATAAATTAAATAAATTAACTACAAATAACTACAATTAAATACAATTACATAAACTAACTAAAGTACAAAAAATAAAAAAAGCTAAGTTACAAAAAATAAAAAAAATAAGTTACAAACATTAAAAAAAATTACAACAATTTTAAGCTAATTACACCTAATCTAAGCCCCCTAATAAAAAAACAAAGCCCCCCAAAATAAAAAAATGCCCTACCCTATTCTAAATTAAAAAAGTTCAAAGCTCGTTTTCCTTACCAGCCCTTAAAAGGGCCTTTTGCGGGGCATGCCCCAAAGAAAACTGCTCTTTTGCCTGTAAAAGAAAAATACAACCCCCCCAACATTAAAACCCACCACCCACATACCCCTAATCTAACCCCAACCCCCCTGAAGATCATCCTACCTTGAATTGTCTTCAGCCAGCCGACCCACTGATGGAACTGAAGAGGAGATCCGGAGCGGCAGAAGTGATCCTCCAAGGGGCGCTGAAGAAGTCTTCCATCCGATGAAGTGATCCTCCAGGCGGCGCTGAGGAAGTCTTCCATCCGGGCGATGTCATCTTCCAAGCGGCGCTGAAGAAGTCTTCCATCCGGGCGATCTCATCTTCCAAGCGGTGCTGAAGGAGTCTTCCATCCAGGCGATGTCATCTTCCAAGCGGGGTCTTCAATCTTCTTTCTTCAGCATCCATCTTCATCCCGCCGACGCGGAACATCCTTCTTTCCCGACGGACTACCGACGAATGAAGGCTCCTTTAAGGGACATCATCCAAGATAGCGTCCCTTCAATTCCAATTGGCTGATAGGATTCTATCAGCCAATCGGAATTAACTTAGGAAAAATCTGATTGGCTGTGCGGAGGTTGTTGTGCGGAGCACAGCAGTGACGTCATCTGTACCTCTCTGATTGTCTGTGTGCGCATCTTTGCATCCTCCATGTCGCAAGCCTGCACCTATTTAAAGCAACTTCCTTCATATTTTAATTTCCCTAGTATAGGTTTGCCTTGTGTACTCCTGAGTGCTCTCCTGAGCGCTCTCTGCTTTATCCTCTTGTGTGAATATTGGACTGCTTGCCTGTTACTGAACTCTGCACTGCCTGTGACCAATCATTTGCTTAAACCCTTTCTTACTCAGAAAGATAAGACTGCCTGCCTGTTGTGGAACCCTACTCTTCCTTGTGACCATCACTTTGCTTAACCCCTGTGTTTCTCTGGAGCATAGTACTGTGTGCTTGCTTCTGAGCTCTGCACGGCTCAGTGACCTCCTCCTTGTTATCTCTTTGTTGCTCACATTATTGTCGGACTGTTTGCTGTTCCTGTCCCACCTCATTCCCTCAATCTGTTAAATCTAGTTCTGGGATTTTTCTTTATCTTTCCACTTGATGCTTGTATAAGAAGACTACCCGCCAGGATTGGTCTGATAAGGGAATATCCCACAAACATTACAGATGAATAGTAAATGTAAGAATTTTTTTTATTAAAAAGGGATGAGTGAAGGTAAGGCACGAAAGCACGGACTAAGAAAGATATCAGGTGAGAGTGGAGTATTTGAGAAAATCAGGAATAGATGTGGTTGGAAGAAGCTAAAGAGGATGTGCGCAAATGTTTGGTGGAGAAAAAGAGAAAGATTGTGATGTAAGCTCATTAGGAGGTTAGTGAGAAGGATGAGAAGTCCACAAGATATTTCTTTAAGAAAGTTTTTGCTGGTAAGGAAGGCATTGTTTGTGTGTGGGATAAATGTGGGCAGGAAGTGAGGGTTTCAAGTAGGATTTTTATGTGAGTTTTATGGTGAGAACATTTTGGATGAGTGTCTGTTTAAAGAAATCTTGAGGGTGTTGAAATTAAATTGGAAAGTGTTGATGTATGTAAATTAGTGAGTTAGGTATCTGTAGAGGAGTTGCAAAGAACTATAAAAACTATAAAAAATGTAAAATGCCAGAAAGCAATGACTTACCTGTTTAGTTCTATGCTTGTTTTTGGCATATGGTTGGTGAGGATTTTTTTGAAGAATATAAGTATGTGTTAGATAATAACATATTGTGTGATTGCTTTGTTGTATAAAAAGGGTGAAAGGGAGGACTTGAGAAATTTTGTTGTTAAATGTAGACTATAAGTTGATTGCAAAAATTGTGGCAGTTAGACTGAAGAGTGTGATTGGAAAGATTACTGGTGAAGGGTGAGTGTGTGCGGTGCCTGATCAGCAGATTGCTGAGCGTTTAGTGTGTTTGAGAGATGTGCTGTGGTTTTGTAGATAAAGGAAGCAATCTGTTGCAATTGCAACTATTGATTTTGAGGAGGCGTTTGATAGCGTGGCGTATGAGTTTATGTTTGGGGTATTAGAAAGGCTTGGTTTGCTGCATAAAATGTTAGGGTGTATTAAGTGTTTTTATGGTGATATTGTGAGTTGTGTTTTAGTGAATGAGTGTTTGACTGATTCATTTTTTGTGAAGTCTGGGGTGCATCAGGGCTGTCCTTTGTCGCCCATTTTGTTTATATGTGTGATTGAGCCATTGCTGCAGTGCTTGAAGAATGATAAAGTGATTAGAAGTATGGAGGTGCCTGGCAGTGGTGGAAGAAGTGTGAAATTATTGGGCTATATGGATAAGTGACTGTTCTGTGTTTATCTCAGACTGGTCTGAGGAGGGCAAATATTCAGTGACAGCATATTCTAAAATAGTTTTTTCCTTAATGTGTTTCCAATTACTTTTTTACAAGCTGCAGAGTATAAAATGTATGAGAATTTGTTTTTTAAAGGGACAGTCTAGTCAAAATTAAACTTTCATGATTCAGATAGGGCATGTAATTCTAAACAACATTCCAATTTACTTTTATCATCAATTTTGCTTTGTTCTCTTGGTATTCTTAGTTGAAAGCTAAACCTAGGCGGTTCATATGCTAATTTCTTAGTCTTTGAAGGCCGTCTTTTGAATGCATTTTGACATTTTTCACAGCTAGAGGACGTTAGTTCACATGTGCCATATAATTAACATTGTGCTCCCGCATGTGGAGTTACCTAGGAGTCAGCACTGATTGGTTAAAATGCAAGTCAGTCAAAAGAACTTAAATAAGGGGGCAGTCTGCAGAGGCTTAGATACAAGGTAATCAAAGAGGTAAAAAGTATATTATTATAACCGTGTTGGTTATGCAAAACTGGGGAATTGGTCATAAAAAGATTATCTATCTTTTTAAACAATGGACATTCTGGTGCAGACTGTCCCTTTAAGATTTATTTGTGTATATGAACTGGCTGATTATTGAGTTTTTGTTTGTAATAATTTTTATTGAGGTACTTAAGTCAGGCATACAAACAGTATATAAATACAAAGTAAATTGCCATACAGCACAAAAAATAAAATATACATTCCAACTTAGTACAATAACAATAGAAGTGTTATATCTTTTGAGCAGCTCAGCAAAGCAATAGTTGATAAATAAAGATGGCAGCATTAATACAAAGTGCCTGTTCATAGGGAAACCTTCCAAACGAACCTAGGAGGCCGCTCTTGGACCTTAAATATGTGAGCATGAATAAATGTAGGAGAGGTTATAATGGAATGAGGAGACCACTGGGTCTCATTATGATAACCTCAGATTTTATATAGATATGAGAAATCATATGAATCTAGGATAATAATAGTTATGGTTGAAACAGATATAGATAACTTGTTTTGTGGCTAGATTAGCTCAATTTTAAACAGATATAGGCAACCAGTAAAGAGGGGAGAGGGAAATTACTGTGCTACAATTAAGTATTAGAATCAGACAAAAATCATTACTATCCACTTTCTATAAAGATTAGTGTACGTTTAGGGATCTTGCCACTCTCTCTAAAAAGCTGGGTTCAGTCTAGCACTAATCTTGAATACTCATAACAAAGAAGTAATCTGGCAGTCCAGAAATATGAAAATGAACACAGGGCTAATGAGGCAAACTGCAAAAAGTGGGGATATTTTCAGAATACAACCAGGTACGAGATCAAAGTTTCTGCTGTATGATAGATTGATCTGTTATATCAGAAGAGGTCTCTAAAACAATAGGGCAATCTGGAACTGGGTTTGAGGGGGTAATAACTAGGAATTATTACAGTATATGTAATTACTACATAGCACTAGGGTATCAAACTGATGTAGGTCAGCTAACATGTATATCCATCCTTTTCTGTAGCCTCACTATATGGCTAGTAAGAGATCTAAGTAACCTATGCTGGTAAAATTCCCTCAACCTATATCTGCTTATAAATTTGCTATGCCCCACTACTACAAATAATGAGGCGATAACTCAGCATAACAATAGGGGGGGAGGGGGCATATGTTGAATGTTGGGATAAGAGATTATGTAAGAAACCTTAGGTCTCACGTTACTAGTCATACCAATTATAAGCTGCCAACAATGGACAATGAGGCAAAGGCATATATGTTAAACAAGGAGATGAAAGCATAGCAATCAAACAACAAAACCAGAAAATAGCTATATATATGCACAATGGTAAAGTGTGTAGGCAAATTATCAACAGCCCTTATTTAGAAATTGTATCTCCTTCAATTTTAGGGGTATTAAATTAAGTGTAATCCATAATATAAGCAGCCTCTGGTTATTGAAGGGCTTCTTAACCTGTGATAGTAGGACCTTTAACAGATCTTCTGGTAATGGAGACTAATAGCGCTGTGAGATGAGTACATATCATCTCAGGATATGTGAAACCAGGAGAAGTGCATAGCAAACTAAAATCAAGCAAAAAAAAAAAAAATTCTATCTCATTCTTGCACAGTTATGGCAAGGCAGCTATAAAATATTACAGTAATAGCTGAGATTCAAATAGGAGGGTAAAACATAGATGATATACATGGCAAATATAAAATATTGAGAACACTGGGAGGACTCATTGGGGCCTATTTATTATGTGTCTGTCCGACATGATCCGATCAGCGGATCATGTCCGACAGACATCGCTCTTGTGAACTGCTGGTGCAACGCCGCCCCCTGCAAATTTGCGGCCAATCTTTTTACAGAGGATGAGGTTTTGTTAGCATTATCAAAAATAAATGTTAAAAAGGCAGTGGGTCCTGATAATATTCATCCAAGGGTTTTAAAAGAACTTCGATCAGTGCTAACTGTCCCATTAACTGATCTGTTTAATCAGTCACTATTAACAGGAGCTGTCCCAGATGATTGGAGAATAGCATAAACTGGCAGTAGAGAAGAATCTGGTAACTACAGGCCAGTTAGTTTAACTTCAGTAGTAGGGAAATTAATGGAAAGCCTCTTAAAAGAAAGAATTATGACTTACATAAAGACAAACAATTTAGAGGACCAAAATCAGCATGGTTTTACTTCAGGGAGATCATGTCAGACTAATCTAATTGACTTCTTTGATTATGTAACAAAAGTATTAGACAAGGGTGGAGCAGTTGATGTAGCATATCTAGATTTCAGCAAAGCATTTGACACCGTCCCACACAAAACACTAATTCACAAACTATATCTCCTTGGTCTAGATTCAAAAATTGTGAACTGGGTGGAATGCTGGCTTAAGGATAGAAAACAAAGTGTCTTAGTAAATGGAGTTCATTCAGCAGAGGGGGCTGTTACTAGTGGTGTTCCTCAGGGGTCAGTTCTGGGGCCTGTTTTGTTTAATATATTTATCTGCGATATCAGCAAAGGGCTACAGGGGAAAGTATGTCTGTTTGCAGATGATACAAAAATTTGTAACAGAGTGGATGCTCCAGGGGGGGGTAGACAAAATGAGAAGTGATATACAACAATTAGAGGATTGGACAAACGACTGGGATCTAAAGTTTAACACAGCAAAGTGTAAAATAATGCATTTAGGGGGAAAAAATCCAAATGTTAATTACAGACTCAATGACACTTTACTGACTGTTACAGATGAGGAACAGGACTTGGGAATTATTATTTCAGATGATTTAAAACTTAGTAAACAATGTAGTAATGCAGCGAGTAAGGCTAGCAGAATGCTTGGATGTATTGGTAGAGGTATTTGCAGCAAAAATAGTAAGGTTCTTATGCCACTTTATAGATCATTAGTTAGGCCTCATCTTGAGTATTGTGTGCAGTTGTGGAGGCCATATCTTCAGAAGGATATTAACAAACTTGAATCTGTGCAAAGGAGGGCTACCACAATAGTACATGGTCTATAAAATAAAACTTACCAGGATAGGCTCAATGACCTAAATATGTATAGCTTAGAGGAGAGAAGGGAAAAAGGTGATATGATAGCAACTTTCAAGTACATTAAAGGGTTTAGTAAAACTGAGGCTGTGGGTATTTTACATAAAATGGAAAATTCAAGAACAAGGGTTCATGATCTCAAGCTGAAGGGTAGTAGATTCAGGAGTAATTTGAGGAAGCACTTCTTTACAGAAAGAGTGATTGATTTATTAAATAAACTTCCTCAAGAGGTAGTAGCAACAAACACTGTGGGGGACTTTAAAAATGCATGGGACAAGCATAGGGCTATCCTACGAACTAGATAAGTTTATACTGTTAGGTAAGGTCGGGCAGACTTGCTGGGCCTATGGCTCTTATCTGCTGTCAATATCTATGTTTCTATGTTTCAATCGGCCGCTAGCAGAGGGTGTCAATCAAACCAATCTCATTCGATTGGGTTGATTTCACGCAATCTCTGTCCCCCTACTCAGAGCAGGCAGACAGGTTATGGAGCTGACCGCTGCTTTAGAACTGGTGTTTCTAGCGAGCCTGAAGGATCGCCAGAAACATGAGGCCTCAAGCTCCATACGGAGCTTGATAAATGGGCCCCTATAGCTGAAAACATGTTGCTATGTATTAGATGGAAGTTAACCCAGTTATCTCATTAATAATCAATTGGCTGATAGGCTGATAGTCAATATCCCCTTTAGCACAAGGTATTCAGTACTAACATTGGGTCTGACCTTTTTGTAGACGAGTCTAGCTTGTAATAACAGATGGAATACTAAAAACAACATGTAGTAACATATAACTTTAGTGTTTAGGGGATTAGTGTTAGGCTTTTTTTAAGGTTTTTCTGGGTGGGTTTTTTTTTAGATTAGGGTTTGGGCTTGTAAAAGAGCTAAATGGGTAGCTTAGGTTTTTTTAGATAGTTTTATTTTTATTTTGTGTGTTTGGAGGGGTGGGGTTTGTAATGTTAGTGGATCTTTGTGTTTTTTTCACTAAAAGAGCTGATATCTTTAGGGCAATGCCCTACAAAAGGCCCTGCTGTTTTTTTTTTTAATGGGCATTAGAATAGGAATAAATATTTTTTTTTTTTATAATATATTTGTTATTTTATGTAATGAATTTTTTCAGGGGGTGTTTTTTTTTAGCAAAAGAGCTGTGTTTTTCAAAACTTGTAATGGCAGCGCTATAGGGGGTTAAAAAACGCGTTTTTTACTTTCCCTATAGTGCTCAAAACTCGTAATCTAGGTGTTATAGAGTAACCATACTGCAGATGGAAAGGGCTTGAATGCTAAAGTGCTCTCATGTGTAGCTGGCTTACTGAATTCTTCTGACTCTCAAGTCTCCTGGAACGCAATCCTTTCAGAGAGTTTAATGCTGCATCAGAGACGCTACGGTGTTGGTTAAATCTACATCTATTGTACCCAGCCTCATAATAATGCTCACTAACGATGGTGTAAAGTTCTCTGTAGATTTAACCAACACCGTAGCACCTCTGATGCAGCATTAAACTCTCTGAAAGGATTGCGTTCCAGGAGACTTGAGAGTCAGAAGAATTCAGTAAGCCAGCTACACATGAGAGCACTTTAGCATTCAAGCCCTTTCCATCTGCAGTATGGTTACTCACACCTAGATTACGAGTTT
Organism: Bombina bombina; assembly: GCF_027579735.1. Lineage (NCBI taxonomy): Eukaryota > Metazoa > Chordata > Amphibia > Anura > Bombinatoridae > Bombina > Bombina bombina. The sequence continues at coordinate 198,481,955 of NC_069505.1, read as the reverse complement.
TGAGCACTATAGGGAAAGTAAAGAACGCCCTATAGCGCTGCCATTACAAGTTTTGAAAAACACGGCTTGCGTGTGCGATATGGCGTTTTTAAGCTCCATACCGCACCCAAATACAAGCAGTGTTTTGACTTGCTCGTGCACGCTTTTCCCATAGACATCAATGGAGAGAGCCGGCAAAAAAAGCCTAACACCTGCGATCGCGGAAACAGAAGCCCCATAACGCAGCCCCATTGATGTCTATGGGCAAAAAGAAAATTCAGTTTAAACCTAACACCCTAACATAAACCCAGAGTCTAAACACCCCTAATCTGCCGCCCCCGACATCGCCGACGCCTGAGGGGCCCTTAAAAGGGTCTTTTGTAGGGCATTGCCCTGAGATAAACAGCTCTTTTGCTAAAAAAAAAAAACACCCCCTAAAAATATACATTACATAAATTAACAAATATATTATCAAAAAAAAATATTTATTCCTATTCTAATGCCCATTAAAAAAAAACAGCAGGGCCTTTTGTAGGGCATTGCCCTAAAGATATCAGCTCTTTTAGTGAAAAAAACACAAAGATCCACTAACATTACAAACCGCATCCCTCCAAACCCACAAAATAAAAATAAAACTATCTAAAAAACCTAAGCTACCCATTTAGCTCTTTTACAAGCCCAAGCCCTAATCTAAAAAAAAACCCACCCAGAAAAACCTTAAAAAAAGCCTAACACTAATCCCCGACGATCCACTTACAGTTTTTGAAGTCCCACTTGAACAATCTTCATCCTGGTGAAGTCTTCATCCTGGCGGCCTCTTCAATCTTCATCCCGACGGTGACGTCTTGATCCAATCAGCGAGAAGTCTTCATCCAGGTGGCCTCTTCAATCTTCATCCAGGCGGCATCTTCTATCATGATCCCGGAGGCGCGGAGTGGGTCCATCCTGAAGACATCTGGCGCGGAGCATCCTTTTCATACGGTCGCTGCCGTACACTGAATCTTCAATGCAAGGGGCGCAATTCAAGATGGCGTCATTTGCATTCCTATTGGCTGAAAAATTTGAATCAGCCAATAGGAATTAAGGCTGCTAAAATCCTATTGTCTGTTCAAATCGGCCAATAGGATTTAAGCAGTTCTCATTCTATTGGCTAATTCGAAAATATATCATCAGATGTCAAAAATGGGTGCAAGAGTAAGGTATCGCCTACATACCCACAAATACAAAATAATAAAAAATACTTAGCACACCAAAATGCTTCAAAAAGTAATAGTTATGTTTAATGCTAACATGAATGTCAATAGATCATAACAACAATAGTATAAAGACCATCAGAAAATGGTGAGAGGTCCCTAACCTATCCTCATTCAAACTTGCATACAGCATACACCTGCATACATAACAATTCCCTTTAGGCGTCCCTAAGGAAAAGAAAAACAAAGGTATCTTTTCCCCCCAAAAAATCACAGTATAATGATGTGAATAAGTAACGTAGGGGCTCAAAAGCGATACTTTGTAATCCACATGTATTGTAACAGTATATCAAGCTTGATTGTAGCTCATTAAGGGCTCAAAAATGATAACTTTGTAATCCACATGTATTGTAACAATATGTCAAGCTTGATTGTAGCTCATTACAAAAAGTTCACTGCCCAGCTTTACATAAACCATATAAAACCACCATATATCTAGGGAACTCCTCTCCTTTTAGGTCTCACACCCCTTATAGGCAAGATGGACACCAGAGACCTATCCCATATAAAAAAAAATCCCAGTCCGTAAAATTAGTGACCTTGTCACCGGACTATATGTTAGCCTCTATACACAGTTAGTGTGTGGTGCAAATATTGTTTTAACGTATTTCCTAAGCAAATCCCAGTTCATATTGTAACACAAGATAACAAGTCATCTGCATGAACATGTCAATTATGCAGGCTTGTAATATCACAATTTCTGTAGTAAACAGAGATTATACTTGCTGATACTCTGTCAGGCTTCCTGTAGGATTACGCTCAGTGAGCGTGAGATTCTGCACCAGACTTCCGCATGTAACGTCTGCTAGAGGCTGTTGGAGACACGGGACAAAATAGCAGGGAGACCCATGTATATGGTGAATTTGAAAAAGACCGCCTTGGTAAAACCCTCCGACACACGTTTCGGGACTCCATCCTTTCTCAAGGAGTATGTAATCTCATAGAGTTCATTGCCTCTTGTAGTTCATGTCTCGCTTGTGATTGGATCACAAGTAACACACCTTTTATTCGTATGTGTCATACACGCAATTACTCTAGCTTAGTGAACACTAATATACACCACTCTATATACAAAACTAATGAAAATAAAAAATGAGCAGAGCAGAAGTGTATCATTGCAAAATCACATGTCTCTTTCTCAAACTTATCTCAATATGATACACAATATCTGCTAATAGATATATTTACCTATATTTAAACTAGTGATATTCCCAAAACAGAGAATCTATCCATATAGTGTTCATCTACACTTGACACTATAATAGCGTCCATATATACATAGCTAAAGCAGAAATGATTTAGACTAGTTGGAACTAGAAAAGCTAACCCTAAATAAAAAACCCCAAGGTATTTCTCTATTTAAACCCCTAGTGGTAAGTGTATCTAATTTCCTGATCCATTGGCTTCCTTAAAAAAAAATAGTATTTTGTCTATTCCCCCCTCTTCTAGGAGGGGGACATCATCCACAATTTGAAACCTAAGTTGACTCTTATTATATGAATGAGTCAGAAAAGCAACTGGGGCATCGTAATCTTCATTATTAATGGCTGCTTTATGTTGTCTAATCCGATCCCTAACACTCTGTGTGGTCTCGCCCACATATGCCAACCCACAAGGGCATTTGATAACATAAATTACGTAACTTGAGTTACAAGTATATGTATTTTTAATATTAATTTTACATCCATTGTGTGGATGTGTTATATAATCACATTCAATGAGGGAATTGCATTGTGCACAACTATAACATGGGAATTAATCTTTTTTCTGTAGGGGTAAGGTCGGATTTGTAAAACCCAAATCAGCCTTAACAAATTCATCCCTCAGGTTCCTATTTCTTTTATAAGAAAAAAGTGGAGGGTTTTTAAATACTTCTGATGTGTGGGGATCTTCTTGTAACAAATACCAGTGTTTAGATATCATAGATCTCTATCTTTCATAGAGCTACTGTGTAAGACATATTGTGTGACCAACGGTACCGAGAATTGAAGCTCAGTTTTCTGTGTAGGAGCTAGCAATGTTTCTCTGTCTATCTGTTGTACTCTAACTAGATTATCCTGCATGACTTTCTCAGGATAACCCCTAGCTTTGAATTTATCTGCCATCTGTTCTAATCTCAACTGAACCTATAAAGGATCTGTCACGATCTGCTTTGTTCTCAGTAATTGACTGTAGGGTAAACTTTTAATCATGGTTGATGGATGAAAGCTATCATACAGTAAAAGGTTATTTCTGTCTGTGGCTTTACAGAAACCGTCACATTCCAAAGTGTTACCTGTTTTAATAACCATAGTGTCAAGAAAGCTCACTCTCTCAACACTATATTCCATAGTAAATTTCAGTCAGTTTTATTATTCAAACCGTCTACTAAAGCATTTAATTATGATAGGTCCCCTGACCATATAAAAAAATATGTCATCTATATACCTATACCAACATAGTGGATGCTCTTTAAACTCGTCCAACATATAGATATTCTGTTCCTCAAAACACCCCACAAACAAATTAGCATATGTGGGCATGACATTCGAGCCCATAGCTGTACCCCGGGTCTGGCCATAGAAGGTATCCTCAAACATTAAATAGTTATCAAATAAGATGATCTCTAATAGATCTCTGATAGATAGATCTCTGATCAATCCTCGTTCAGATGGAGTATATACTCCCTCTTTCTCAATATAATAGAGGACACCTCCTATGCCCAGATTATGCAGGATACAGGAATACAGACTGGAAATGTCCATAGTGACCTGATTAAATGATCAACAAAAAAAGCTAAAAATACTGAATCTGTCCCTGCCACAATGGGGCGCCCAGGTGGATCCTGCAGATTCTTATGAATCTTAGGCAGTATGTAGAAAACTGGTATAATGGATACAGTTTAATCCAAAATTTGGTTTGCTGAGTGGTAATTAAATCTCTTTCTTTAGCCAATTCAACAACCTCTCACCGTATTGGTGTTGTGTATACATTTTCTGATGGTATTTATACTACTGTTGTTTTGATATATTGACATTCATGTTAGCATTAAACATAACTATTACTTTTTGAAGCATTTTGGTGTGTTGAGTATTTTTAATTATTTAATATTTAAATAGTGTTTGCGATGCGGGAGGGCATCGGTTTAGGGGTTAATAAGTTTATTACAGTGGTGACGATGTCGGGGAGCAGCGGAAGAGGGGTTAATAATTTTTTAAGTGGCTGCGATATCGGGAGCGGCAGATTAGGGGTTTATAAATTTATTATAGTGTTTGCGATGCGGGAGGGCCTCGGTTTAGGGGTTAATAGGTAGTTTATGGGTGTCAGTGTACTTTTTAACACTTTAGTTATGAGTTTTATGCTACAGCTTTGTAGTGTAAAACTCATAACTACTGACTTTAGATGGCGGTACGGATCTTGTCATTTTAGGCTGTAACACTCGCTTTTTAGCCTCACTGCAAAACTCGTAATACTGGTGTTATGGGAATCCCATTGAAAAACGTCATTTTTAGGAGTGCGGGACTGACGTTGCGGTACAGGCTAAAAGGCTCGCGGTACAGCTATACCAACAAGACTTGTAATTGCGGCGGTGCTGTTTTAATGCTGAAAATACCTTAAAAGACAAACTCACAAACTTGTAATCTAGGTGTAAGTTAAAGGGACACTGAACCCAATTTTTTTCTTTCATGATTCAGCTAGAGCATGGAATTTTAATCAACTTTCTAATTTACTCCTATTATCAATTTTTCTTTGTTCTCTTACTATCTTTATTTGAAAAGTAGGGATGAAAATCTTAGCAGCTATCCTGCTTATTATTTTAGGTTCAGCACCATGGATAGTGCTTGCTTATTGGAGGGTTACATTTACCCATCAATAAGCAAGCATAACCCAGGTTCTCAACCAAAAATGGGCTGGCTCCTATGCATCACATTCCTGCTTTTTAAATAAAGATAGCAAGAGAACGAAGAAAAAATGATAATAGGAGTAAGTTAGAAAGTTGCTTAAAATTGCATGCTCTATCTGAATCATGAAGGAAAAAATGAGGGTTTAGTGTCCCTTTAATTAAGAGCAGCACTTCTAGTAGTAGTCTTCTTCCCTGTGACATAGGGCGCTTATGATTCTGGTGACAACTCATCAGTCCTCTTCTATGATCCTGTCGATCCGATAGGAGCGCTTCAATCTTCACTGGTTCTTCCCCTGTATCTGGCTTACCTGAACTGTTTTCACAGTATTGTGTTCAATGGTAGCCGCTTTTGATCTCTGATCTCCACGTGGAAGTACATGTGATATCCTCTTTATAGCAACCGGGGGATCGTCTGCCTGTGTAAATAGTATAGCGACTTCTTGTGTAACCATATACTTTCAGTGATTGTAATCTTCTCTTTTGCGTGTGTCTGGGTGGAGTGTATAGGTTGACCGTAAGCCAGATATATTTGAGTAATCATTGTACTTAATTGAATTTTAAGGGACTGAAAATGCTCAGAAATTAGCTTCTGAACGTTAGCCCCCAGGATTCCACTTACTCCAAACTGGTGTAGCTGCTTCCGCTGGCCGATCGGTTAGTAATTGCTCAAATCATATATAAATAAGGTGGTTAGTATTTTAGATGTTGTAGTAGCACAGTGTTAGCAGTTTATCTTGAACTGCTCTACCTGGATGACCGGGGGGGTGTTAGATGACTGAGAACTAGGCCGCTACCTCGATATCCAACGGTTCAGTCTAGCGCTCCAACTTGGGTGCGGCTGGTATATGAGGGTACCTTTCAGCGCAGGGACTGTTCACATTTGCTTTTCTGATAGTTATCAGATTTTGTGTTTTAAAGCCACAACCTAATAAAATGGGTTCAGCTTGTACCTATAATCAGATCTCAGTACTTTATCACATAGTGTACATATTCATACTTCTTTATCTTATATCTGTCCGTAAACCAAAGACCAATACTTGGAGAGAACAATGTATACCCCACTGGGAGTGTAATTTCTTATGCTGTCTGTGTTTACACAGCTTATCTATAGCTTGGACCTAAGGCCAGAAACTTTCAGAATAGGTGGGGATACCACAGGCTAAATCAACTATTTCAAATGCCAATATAAGGGTAAAGGAAATACTTTTAAACAATTTAATACACTCCAACAGGTAAAGTGAATCATTGGGAACAAATTAAAGGGGAGACAATTTTTGAGTAAACTGTCCCTTTAAGTGTTTTTGTATGGCAAGTGAATTGGGATAAATGTGCAGTGAAAGTCTTTAGTTTGTGGAACAAATTAAAGTTGACTGGATGGCCTGTGCAGAAAGAGGCAATTGAAGTGATGAGTATAAAGTTTGGTGAGGATTTGAAAGGGTATGATAGTTGGAATAAAGTGTGTGAGAAAGTGAGGAAGATTGATTTTTGGTCGTTGAGAAGTTTGAGTATGGAAGGTAAGGTGCTTGTGGCAGGAACTGTGTTAATTTAAATTTTGTTGTATGTAAATTGTGTTTTTCTTGCCCCATATAATAGTTTGCGGAAGACTGAGAGAATGATTTTTCTGTTTATGTGGAATTCACAAATGGAGAGTCATGAGAAAATTGTGTGTGCGAAAGAGAAGTTTGGAAGAAATATGACTGAGATTGAAAGTTTTTTGTTAACATACACCTAGATTATGAGTTTTGCACTAAACAGGGTGCGAAACTAATGCCAAAAAAGTTGTGTTATTTCACCCTCTATAGCGCTGCCATTACGAGTTACTGAAAAGCCTCCTTGTGCGTGCGATATGGTGGTGTTAAGCTCCATACCGCACAAAATCCAAGGGATGCTTTGACGTGCTTGTGCACGCTTTCCCCCATAGACATCAATGGGGAGAGCGTGTTAGAAAAAAACCTAACACCTGAAGTGCGGAATGAAAATTCTCCGTAAGGCAGCCCCATTTATGTCTATAGGGAAAAAAAGTTACGTTTAAACCTAACACCCTAACATAAACCCCAAGTCTAAACACCCCTAATCTGCTGCCCCTGACACCTAAATAAAGTTATTAACCCCTAATCTGCTGCTCCCAACATCATTGACACTAATAAAAGTTATTACCCCTATTCCGCCGCTCCCCGACATCCCTGCCATTATAATAAAGTTATTAACCCCTATTCCGCCGCTCACCGACATCCCCGCCATTATAATAAAGTTATTAACCCCTATTCCTCCGCTCCCCGACATTACCGACACTATAATAAAGTTATTAACCCCAAAACCTCCGGCCTCCCACATCTTCACAACTAAATAAACATGTTGACCCCTAAACTTCCGGCCTCCCACATCTCCACAACAAAATAAACATATTAACCCCTAAACTTCTGGCCTCCCACATCTCCGCCACTAAATAAACCTATTAACACATAAACCGCTGGCCCACCACATCGCAAAACACTAAATTAAACTATTAACCCCTAAACCTAACACCCCCTAACTTTAAATTAAAATTACAATATAACTATATTTAAATAAATAAAAACTTACCTGTGAAATAAAAATAACACTAACATTAAACTATAAATTAACCTAACCTTACTATTCTAATAAAATAAAAAATACTACCAATTAAAAAATCTAAATTTTAAATTTTAAAAAAACCTAGGAGAAAAATAAAAAAATCTAAAATTACAAAAAGTAATAAGCACTAAATTACGAAAATAAAAAACACTAAGCTTACAAAAATAATAAACTAAATGATCAAAAATAAAAACAATTACACCTAATCTAATAGCCCTATAAAAAATACAAAAGCCCCCCAAAATAAAAACACCCCCTAGCCTACAATAAACTACCAATACCCTTTAAAAGGGCCTTTTGTAGGGCATTTCCCTAAGGTAAACAGCTCTTTTACCTGTAAAAAAAAAATACAAAGTCCCCCCCAACAGTAAAACCCACCACCCAATCAACCCCCTAAAATAAAAAACCTAATCTACCCATTGCCCCTAAAAAGGCATTTGCATTGGCATTGCCCTTAAAAGGGCATTCAGCTCTTTTTCATTGCCCTTAAAAGGGCATTTAGCTCTTTTTCAAAACCCAAACCCTAATCTGAACCCCCCCCCCCCAAAAAAAATAAAAAAATACCTAACACTAACCCCAGAATATCTACTCACGGCAGCTGAAGTCCGGACACCCAGGAGGCAAGTAGTCTTCATCCAGGCGGCGACATCTTTATCCATCATGGGGGCATCTTCTATCTGCATCCCGGCGGAGCAGAGCAGCGAAGACATCCAGCGCAAAGCGTCCTGTTCATACGGTCCTCGACGTACACTGAAGCTTCAATGAAAGGGAGCCGTTTCAAAATGACGTACCTTGCATTCCTATGGGCTGATTTGATTCTTCAAATTCAAATCAGCTAATAGGATGAGAGCTTCTAAAATCCTATTGGCTGTTTATAACAGCCAATAGGATGAGAGCTACTGAAATCCTATTGGCTGATTTGAACAGCCAATAGGATTTCAGTGGCACTCATCCTATTGGAGCGGTGGAATAGGGGTTAATAGCTTTATTATAGTATTGGCGATTTCGGGGAGCGATGGAATAGGGGTTAATACATTTATTATAGTAGCGGTGATGTCGGGGAGCGTCAGAATAGGGGTTAATAATTTTTATTAGTGTTGTCGATGTCAGGAGCGGCAGATTAGGTGTTAATACATTTATTTAATAGTTGCGAGGGTGGGCAACAGATTAGAGGTTAATAGGCTTAATATAGTGTTTGCGATGCGGGAGGGTGACGGTTTAGAGGTTAATAGTTTATGTGTGTTAGTGTTAGTTATGAGTTTTATGAAACATTTTTGTGTCGCAAAAACTCATAACTACTGCTCTCAGATGGCGATATGGATCGTGTCGATACAGGCTGTAACACTAGCTTTTTAGCCTCACCAGACAACCTGTAATACCGGCGTTATGAAAATCCCATGCAATAACGTAATTTCTTTGAGTGCGGAATGAACGTTGCGTTACACCAACACAACACGTATTATGCGTTCCTGGCTATTACGCGGAAAAGGCTATTTTGTCAGCGTTAAAAGCCGTAAAGCAAAACTACCTGAGAGTATGTTAGTTTGTGTGTGCACATGAGTAGGAAGGATAATGTTGCATAGGTTTAATTTGATGGGTTAATAGGCATGCAGTGTGTTTGAATGCTCCTTGGGTTTATGGTTTGGAGGACAAGTGTGTTGAGAAATTTGGTCGGAGAGTCGTGTCCAGAATATTTTGGTGTGAAAGTAGAAAAGTGATGGCTTTGTTGTGTGAGAGAGTAAAGTTGATTGGGTTTTTGTCTACAGTAAACAGACAGAAGGATGTGGCATGGATGGCATTGCAGGGCTGTCTGCTAACGCGTGAATTTAAGCATTAAAGAAGTTTGGTTCAGAGTGCATGTTGTTTGAGGGTCCATTGTGGGTCAATAGAGAGTGTGGTGCATGTGTTCTGGAGTTGTGAGTATGCAAGAGAAGTATAGAAAGCGCTTGGGAAAATGATTATAGGTATGACTGGGGTCAGTTGGAGACATTTGATATGTTAAAGCATGGTTTATGTGGAGTGGATAAAGTTAAGGCAATAGTGTTATGGTTGTTGGCGTGTTGTGTTAAGGAAAGCTTGTGGGATATTAGGAATATTTTAGTTTTCAGAAAGGATGTGATTGATGTGGCAGGGTGTGTTAGGCTGATTCATGGAAGGCTTATTTTTTATTTTTACCTTGACAGGAAAAGGTTAGGAACTGAAGGACTGGTATAAATAGTTTTGTTTTATTAGGGGCACTGATAAAACTTGATTTTGTTTATTGTTATATTGGATTATTTCCTTTTTTCCCCTCCTTCTTTTCTTTCTAAAGGGTCAGTATAGAGGGAACATAGGGATAGCTGAAGGTTTAGAGTCAGGGTCAGATATAGTTTAGGGTTAGGGATTAGTGGGTGTATTGATATACACTGGGAAAGTTTTCCTCTGTAAAAAGCACAATTGGGCTAAAAGAAGCTGCTCCCAGTTGGTAATGAGGCCATAGAACACTGAGCTGTTGTTTATTCCTGGCAGACTGCTTTTCTTTCTGTTTGTTGTTACTATCATGAAAAAAATGAAAAAATGTTTTCTTCTTAGTGTTAGAAAAGTCTTCGATTGGTCGTTTGTAAGTGCCCCTTGGCCACTACGTCCTACTGTTTATAGAATTGTACGATGCAGGAACAATTGATCTCAGCTACTTCTCAGTGCACCATAAATTCAATACATAGCACTTAGTAACCACCTAACCCTGCCATATACAGGGGTCATAATCACCCAATTCCTGGAAGAGACCAGAGAGATGAAGTATAAAAAATGAAATTCCTAGGGGACCTACGTTACATAGTGGAGTCACTCCTGATGTTTCATCTAACATGGTCACAAACATTTAACCCTTGCTCAATCCTAAACTTCCTCTCTGCTTCTTTATATTTGTCTGTATTTCTCTCATTCCCAATACCCCCCCCCCCCCCCGTCTGCCCACTGACCTGAACCCCACAACCCTCTTATGCCCCTCAGAGATGTATTCAGGTTTGTGTTTCTTTTAGTGAATTGTGCTTAGTACATAACTGAACCAAAACTACTGTATGTTGGTTTTATAGGGATATGCATGAATACTGTCACCCTATATATGCTTAGCATCACAAAGACTCATCGATCACAAACCAATCACAGAAAGGAGCTTTTTTTAATGGATCAATTTTTCACCCTCACTATGTTTATGTTACTAAACATATGTCAATATGTCAGTAGTTCCATCATATCTATGCATCAGTACTTCTGTCATATCTGGTAGAACTTGTGGTTTTGTGTGCCTTCTCCTTGTTTCTATCTACGTGTCTGTAGTAGCATCATATTTGGTAGAACTTGTGGTTTTGTGTGCCTTCTTGTTTCTATCTACGTGTCTGTAGTAGCGTCATTTTTGGTAGAACTTGTAGTTTTGTGTGCCTTCTCCTTGTTTCTATCTACATGTCTGTAGTAGCGTCATTTTTGGTAGAACTTGTAGTTTTGTGTGCCTTCTCCTTGTTTCTATCTACATGCCAGTTGTAGCATCATATTTGGTAGAACTTGTGGTTTTATGTGCCTTCTCCTTGTTTCTATCTACGTGTGTGTAGTAGCGTCATATTTGGTAGAACTTGTGGTTTTGTGTGACTTCTCCTTGTTTCTATCTACGTGTCTGTAGTAGCGTCATATTTGGTAGAACTTGTGGTTTTGTGTGACTTCTCCTTGTTTCTATCTACGTGTCTGTAGTAGCGTCATATTTGGTAGAACGTGTAGTTTTGTGTGCCTTCTCCTTGCATCTATCTACATGCCAGTAGTAGCGTCACATTTGGTAGAACATGTGGTTTTGTGTGCCTTTGTAATAACAGGTTCAGAATCTGTGTACCTTTCCCTGCAAGAGACACAGATGTTTTGAAGTTAGGGTATGAACCACAACTGTGGATAAGTTTAAGTGGCAGGAGCATCCATTTAACATTGAACATAAGATAGATTGTAGAGGAGATAATGCTATTAGGTTCAGATGAAAACCTAGATTGAGTTAAATAGATTCGAATCTCCCAACATATAGCATAATCGCAACAATTGTTTTACGGTATCACTTCGGTTTAACCCCTATTGCTGTAGGTGGCAGCTGGTATATTTATAGAACAGCAGGAGTCAATGCAGAAGGTTACCAGTGAGATGATTAAGTACATGTACAGAAAACAACAAGCTCAGATGGGGCAAACAAAAGAAAATAAAGGTCTTACTGTTCTAAGATGGCTACAGATTCGTGGACATAGTATCCAAAAGTGAGAAGACTCCGTGCAGCAGCGTGTGAGGCAGCTCCTTTTGCTGGAATTAATCTGAGTAATGGCAGTGTGTGTGGCAGATTCACAAGCTGCAAGAGCTCCGTGTATCAGCAGCGTGTGAGTTGAGAAGTGGGTGACGTCACCACCATATGCAGCTACGGGTAGTCAGAGATTCCAAGAACAGAGTCAGCCCATTAGCAGGATTGTGAGAATAGACAGAGAGAATCTGGAGAAAACGCTCAGCAGCTAGAACTGAAGGGGGCAAGATAATGCAGCTATGCAGGAGAATTACCAAACAACTTCGATAAGGTATCATGGCTATTTAAAAAGGAGCCAGGTGTTTGAGGTACTTCCTCTTAAAGGTACAGACGATCATGGAAGTAAACATGACAGGACACCCTCCCCAAGTATCAGCTCAGAGGATCAAGGTTTCGGTCTGTGAGGATGTCTGCGGTGAAATAGGGAAACCAATCGGGGGACAGAAAGATTGGCGACTGGTTTCCAAGAGTCATCTTCATCCAGGAAACCTTTCCAATGAATCAAATATTGCAGTTGACCCTTATATCTTCTTGAGTCCAGGACCGATTGAACCCTGTATTCAACATCGGAATCAAGTAAGTTAGGCGAGATTGCTGTGGCTGAGTCCGTATTGCGTACGGTATGATACGGTTTAAGTAGTGACACATGAAAAGTCGGATAAATCTTCATATTGTCAGGTAGAGATAAAAGTGACAGCGTTTTGGTTGACAATCAACAGAATATCGAAGGGTCCTATGTAAAGAGAGGTCAACTTGCGAGAGGGGCATTGAAGTTTGAGGTTATGGGTGGAAAGTCAAACCTTATCCCTAGCAGAATAAGTTGGGGTTCTTCTCTTGTCATAGTAGGTCTTCTGGTGATGTTTTGCAAGAGCGATGTTCTCCTGTTCCAATGAGAACGAATCTGAGACAGAATTTATCAGGTCGTTGATGACTGGGCAGACACTATCCAAAGGTGTGTCCAAATGTTTCTATCTACGTGCCAGTAGTAGCGTCACATTTGGTAGAACTTGTGGCTTTGTGTGCCTTATTATTATTATTGGTTATTTGTAGAGCACCAACAGATTCTGCAGCGCTAATTCTCCTTGTATGTGTATATATATATATATATATGTTTCAGTAGTAGTGTCATGTTTGGTAAGATTTGTGGTTTCTGTCATTCTGTGTGCCTTTTCTTTGTTTCTATCTATACGTTAGTAGTTGCATCATAATTGGTAGAACTTTTGGTTTCATCATTCATTCTCCTTGTTTCTATCTGCATGTCAGTAGTAGCATCATATTTAATAGAATCTGTGGTTTTGTGTGCCCTCTCCTTGTTTCTATCTATACATCAGTAGTAGATTCATATTTTGTAGAACTTGTGGTTTTTACGTGCCTTCACCTCTGTTTCTATTTTTGCATCAGTAGTAGTGTCATATTTGGCAGAACTTGTGGTTTCCGTTTCACGTATGACTAATACTTTTCTAAAAAAATTAATGTTACACACTGTCATTACCTGTGAGATGTTACCTGTGTACAGTTTCTGCTACTGTAGGTGTGCTGTTACTTTACTTTTCTTCTGGATGTATACGTTAGACTGAATTACAACCTATCTGCTTACTGGACGTCTGCCAAGATTCTGACAAGGCTTTTTGGACTTTGAAGGACTCTCCTGTTTATCAGTCGACAGACAGAATAGCAGATGACATGTGATCTGGTCTGCTACTCTTTATCCTGGACCTGCAGTCTATCCCTGAGTATTTTACAATAAAACTATCAGCATCAGAATGTCGTTACTGCTTCATCTGCTGCCCAGGTGTGGTCCGACAAGAGTGCCAATAACTTTCTTACACTATATTCAAGGAATACAATTTTGCAGACCACACACTGCCCCAGTAACTGCAACCCCCCCCTCCCCCATTCAGGCTTAGTTTCCATTATTAATCATATAGCAACTACATTAACCCTAAGCACAGACATCCCCCACATCTTTACTCAGAAAATTAATCAGGTTTCTTAGCTTTCTAAACAATCTCATGATATTCAAATTAAGTAATCTCACATCTCCACCTTGTGTCCTTTTTCAGCAAATTCCTGTCTGGCATCTGTGGATTTTACATAAGTATACACTTATAAAGGACAGAGACATTACTGGTTACCTTTAGAAAAACTGCACCCCTGAAATATCCTTAGTGTTGGTGGTCTCACACTCTCTTCATGTCAGTTTATGTATTTGAAATGGGACAGTAGCTAAGGAGCCTTACATGCTCACCTTATACAATGAATAGGTATGTAGGCAAGATACCCACCTCCCTTACATCTGGGATACATATGGAGCACTGCCAATCCATTACTTTTTTACCTGCATAATGGAAACATGGGGATTCCTAACAAACCTATGCCCTTCTTTGCATAATATATAAAGAGTAAATGAGGAATAGTAAAGTTATCTATATATACCCTATATTCATAATAGATTCAACAGATGTTAACATGAGTCCATATCTCAATGCAAACAATGCTTTTTAGAAGGTATAACCTATTAAACACAATTAGTCCATAAGTCATGGGGGGTGCTCACTGTCCTAATTACGACTTAACAAAAATGGAAAAGGACAGAAAAGTGGGCAGTTAAAGAGCACTTGTAATGTATAAGATTCTTAGTAAGTGGCAGGGGAGATCCCCAAAAACAGGGGGAAATCCAATAAATAATAACGTTTAATATTGACTATTAAAATATAGAACAAACTTAGATTATTAAAAAATGTTAAGAGTACCAGTATTCACAAAGGTTTACTATAGCAAGAAGTCAAATAAGGCCTGTAACTCACACAGCTCAGCACAAATAACAGGAGTAAAGAGCGCTAAGTATATTAGCCTTTGAGAAAGTCGTGTTTACGGCGAAATGCGCATCAGGCGCTCATAGAGACCAGTGTTCACTATATTTGCCTCTATTATTTAGTCAGTTTGCTAATAAACTTAGCGCTCTTTACTCCTGTTAATTGATCACACAGACCAGCACTTACTAACACCAGAACTGCATTTTATAGAAGTAATCGTTGCAAGGTCAATCCTCTTTTCTAGTTAATTTTCTTGTGCAGTACGTAAACCTTTGTGAATACTGGTACTCTTAACATTTTGTATTAATCTAAGTTTTAATGCACACACTGTTTGTTCTATATTTTAATAGTCAATATTAAACGTTAAGTTTTATTTATTGGATTTCCCCCTGTTTTTAGGGATCTCCCCTGCCAGTTACTAAGAATCTTATACATTACGAGTGCTCTTTAACTGTCCACCTTCCTTGCATAAACTTATACAGATCCTACCTGATTTAAAATTTAAAAAAAATACCATTTAAATGAAGGATGCACCGAAATGAAAATTCTGGACCGAAACCGATACCGAAAATTCAGGATGCCCCTGGCCGAAAACCGAAACAGTTTGTGCCAACTGTGTGCGAGCTTGGGGCTTATGCATAATATAGTGTGCACGCATATTTGCCTCAGGCGAATAGAATGTCTACGCACAAGAGGCTGATGTATGAGCACTGTATATAAGGCTTATACATATTCACTGTGTGTGCTTGGGGCTGTGTCTGATAATATCAAGTGTTTATAAACATGTTACTTATCCTCCTTTGAATACTGTATTCAGAACTTGGTTTCCTTCTAAAAAAAAAAAGGGCACTGCTGGTTTCAAATATCATCATGTCATGGTACTTATGTGTGTGCTCTGTGTACCATGCCAGTGCTGTGCTGCTCACCATATGCTAAGGATAGACATGTAACTCAATAGAACAGGGGAGGGCTGTATATTTTTTAGCCATTTTGGGCCGAAATTGGAATTGCACATTTTCGGCGGTACAAATTTTGGTGCATCGCTAGTATTATTCTTTATTTAGTTCTGTGTAACAGGATCAGATTTAACCGTTTTTTTGTTTTTTTTTACCAATTATCAAAATAAAGTATAGTCCTAGAAAACTATTATTATATGCAAAACTTTAAGTCAATTAATGAATTCAAACAGCTGCTCTAGGCTGGCATCAAATTTGAAATATGCTACACAATAATTTTACTGAAAATAAAAGGCAAAAAAAGCAAAAAACGAAATAACCAAAACTGCCATTTTCGGCCAAAACTTTCTGCGGCCGAAATTTCGGTGCATCCCTAATTTAAGCTTACATTAAAGAATGAGAAAGCCAGCCCATTTAACAAAAGCAGTCATATCCCTGAATTCTGTTTTTTAGCCAGAAATATATCTAAGCCATTTTTAAATGTATCTAAGGTACTGGCATTTACTACCTACTTATGCAATGAATTACACAATTTGATTGCTCTTACAGTGAAACAACATTTGCATTGCTGGAGATTAAATCTCCTTTCATCTAGCCTTATACTGTATCCTCTTGTCACAAGCCTTGAAATACACAACTCTGTATATGGGCCTTGAATATATTTATATAAAGTAATCATGTCACCTATCAAGCACTTTTTTTCTAGTGTAAACAGACCCAGTTTGACTAACCGCTCCTCATAGTTTAAAGGGAAGGTAAACTTTGATGAATGAAAGACTGTTTTTTTAAAAATACTTTTGAAAACAGGGGCACTTTCATTCATCAAAGTTTAGAAAGCAGCCATTTTGATTAAAAACTTAATTTTGTTCTTTACACAGCCAGAGCAGCTTCCCCCACCTGGAGATCCTCTCTTCACATGTCATCAATGACTAATCCGGCTTCCTCCAATCATGGCTTTCCCCCCAGGAGAGTCATTGCCTGAGGCCATGCCGTGATTGGAGGAAGCCGGATTAGTCATTGATGACGTGTGAAGAGAGGATCTCCAGGTGCGGGAAGCTGCTCTGGCTGTGAAAAAAACAAAGGTAATCAAAATAGCTGCTTTCTAAACTTTGATGAATGAAAGTGCCCCTGTTTTTAATAGTATTTTTAAAAACCGGGCTTTCATTCATCAAAGTTTACTTTCACTTTAGATCCACCA